>NC_056732.1:731269645-731559645 GCF_019279795.1 Protopterus annectens
GTTTCCACAGAATGCCCAAATGCCTGCCTCACATACCTCTTAACCTCCTAAAGCAAGAACGCTGTATAAAGCCATAAATAATGGGGGGGACTAAGGCACATAAATAGGGACATGCTTTAAAAAGTGCACTGACAAACCCGGAAGCTGACAGAATAAAAAGCTTTGCAGTAGGACAGACTTCCTACAGGGTATGAAGACTGAAACAGAAATGTCTGCCATGTGAAAGTGCTGTATGGGCAAAGCCCTCAACTGTACAGGTGTCTGCAGAATGCCCAGATGCCTGCCTCACATACCCATCAACCTCCTAGAGTAGCAAATCTGTAGAAGGTCATAAATAGTTAAATTTCTTTTTCAATACTAAGGCATGTTTAAGCATAGCTGAGCGGGTGTGCGTGTTATGGCCCTCTTCCCAGCATTGCTTAAACACCCCAGAGGAGATAAAAATATACAGCTAAAAATCCCTAAACTGAGATAGTGAAGTGGTTAGAGTCCTGGCTTTATATGCAGATTTTCACGGTTCAAGTACCAAGTGGGGCAATTTATTTTTACATGGGAAAGCAGTGTTAAAATCATTATTTTCATCTTAAAGTATGTAGTAATTGATTTTTGTCAACCAGGGTAGTGTAGCTGGTGTAAAATGGAAGTGTGAGTGCATATAACATGAAACCACCCATGTATACATAAGTGTCCCATACAGTATAGTCACACCCCTTGCTAATGTAATGAAAGCACATAGAGGGATGTCATGTAAAGTAAATCAAAAGTGAGCAATGGTTAGCAATGCTCAGCTATGCTTAGCAGGTTTAAGCATTGCTTAGACATGAGTGCTAAGCAGCAGATAGCTCAGCTAAGTGGATTTGTGCAGTGTTATGTAGTGCTCAGCAATTACCCCTTTAAGCACTGTTCAACTCAGCTTAGTGGATTTGTGCACTGCTTAGCTAAGCTTACCATTTTCAAAATGGTCCAATGACAGCAAAGGGTGGGAATATAGCTTTATTTAAATGGCACAGGTGGGAATACAGCCAGAATCTGTTATAGTTCATCTCTGCAGGTACTATGGCTAGTATGGGTGAAGGAGCGAGCTTTCAGGCAAAGCACTGGAGCATTCAGGAGTCCAGGGTCATGGCTTGACTCCTTGTAGAAAATCATGATAAGAGACTGCTGCAGGGCCAGTACCAGGGCTCACAATACAAAGCAGAGGCCTGGGACTGTCTTGCATGTGATCTCACCTGTGCTACTGGCATCCCCTGGACTGGTGAACAGGTACACCACCACTATGCTGATCTAAAGTGGAGGAAGAGGGTGCTCTTGGTCCAGTAGATCCAAGATGCACAGGCACAGAATGCTCCAGTAGTGTAAGTATCACTAACAAGTAGTTTGTAGCAAATACTAGCCTGAGAATGTGAAAAGTTTGTTTTTCTCCCCTACAGCTGCAGCAGAGAGTGCTAGTAATGTCGAAGTCCACTGTGACAGACTGCTGAGACTGCACTGACAGGCTGGTGAGTACAAATCTATTGTGCAGTATACTGTGCAAATAGCTAAGAAAGAGTACATTGCTTACTGCTAGTAGGTATACTGGCACTGTGTTAACTGAATAAATAAAAAAGTTTGTCCGAATAATATTGATGTGAAATAAAGATCCCTACAAAAAACTGTTGCGTTTACTCTGGTATGTTGTTATAGACATAGAGAATGTATACAGGTTCTTCACAGCAAATATGTCTGTGACAGCATACATTAACTGAGGTTGTTCTGTGAACCAGCTGTTAAGAAAAACTGTAGATGGTGGAGCTGCAAAACAAGATATAAATGAAATGTGAAATATGTACTGCACTAAGCTCTGAACCCTGAATAGTAATGTGTAAAGTATCAAAGTGTGTTCCATCCACATGCCTTGTGTTAACCTTTGCTTTCCAGATTGTAGTAATCCAAAGGATTAAAGCACAGTCGAATAACTATCTGTCATGCATGCATCACAGGATTACATGTTCAGACTGTCTAACCAAGAGACTATTAGGCAGAAACCAGTGAAACAAGAAACAGCAGTTCTTCAGTAGCTCAGTGTGATGAGAAACAGCTTATTTGTTAATTTTGCACACCCAGACATGGTTCGAATCCAGGGAATGGTACTAAGATGTGTGCATATCGACACACAAGGAATCAGGAATAAATGTAAAAACAGTCAGATAGTGTTAACAGATATTTTCTCCACAGGTTTTACAGCTAAGGAAATGTTGGTAGTAGCTGTATGAAGGGTATACTAATAAACTATGTACAACTGTTCATGTGTCCCACTACATGCCTGCACCTGACAGCAGGATAGGTACATACAACATGCATTCTTGCCAATACATGTCTCTCAAGTGTCATGCTGTCACAGGTATTGGTTACTGCTGCCAATAATCCTAGACACAGATAGGAAACCAGTTGAAGTATGCCAGTAGCACACTCACATAACAACACTTCAGGGTGCCCCTTCTGCGCCAGATATGTAACCCTGACATGTACGAGTCCCCTCTAGTCATGTACCCAGAGTTGTCACAGTTTTCCCCATACCATTCCAGGCTGACAGTTTAATAGGTATGTTTGTGCTATAGAAGCTATGGGCCATAAGCAGATGTAAAGTGAGGGCAGACGCATAGAGTATTGAGCAGTACTGTTATGGAAAACAGAAGCATAAACAGTTGTTAATGGACTTTTTGTCTCTCCCCCCACCCCTCATCTGGATCAATACTATAATTCATATACTACGGGTATGTTGTTCTCCAAACCTAATGTTGGGACTTGTGTTCTAGTATTGTTCATATATATTGGATTGGCTGCATATTAACATACCTTGTTCAAATACCATTGTTGGTGGCCTGTTGCCGTCCATGTTACTGGCATGCTGTTTTGATGCATACTGTTGTTCCATTTATGCATGTGTTTGTTTTGCTATGCAACTGTTTCAAATCTGTTTTATGGGGTTAATTGGAACACCCACGCATGCTGTTATAACTAATCTTGAAATGTGTTGTTCGTGACTAACCAACATATTTTTATAACTTCAATACCATAGCATGCTTGGGAAGGCAGATCCCGTTGGATCCACCTGTCCAGCCTCATCTGGCCATGGCACTAGGCCCCAGCATATCTGGGCACAACCCGGGACTTCCTCTTCCGTTGGTCCTGCACCACCCTTGGGTGGAACCACCTCAGGGGACAGGGTCTGTCCCCCCCAGGAGCAGGCTCAGACAGGAGCCTGTCAGCCGCAGTCAGTTCCGGGGTTTGGTGCGCAGCACCATCCGAGCAAAGTTGGGTGGACAGCTGCACCAGAGGGCTGCCTGGTGCACCTTGAGGGGCAGGCTGCCTCTCCTGTCCAGCCCCCAGCACAGCCACCTTCAGGGCTGTGAAGGAGCAGTAGTGACTGCCCATGGGCGGGGACCTCAGACCCACTGTATCCATTTGGGGGCTCATGGGCTTCAGATTCCCAACCACCCTCCCCGTCAAAGGTGTATACCCCCCTCATGTGTCATATACCACCCCTATCTGCTGTCTTGTCTGTCTGTAAATGCACCCTATCCTACCCAACCTACCTCCCCAATCATACCTACAGCCCTTTCCCAACATCCTATTCTCACCTTAAAAAGAAAGGGCGCCTGTCCCGCAAAAAAAAAATGCCCCAGACATAGCTCTACATTTCACCCCCATGTACAGTGAAACTAAGCAATCAACCCACAGATTATTCTGCAAATGTCTGTCACCAACACCCCGCCCTGTGGGGTGTGAGGCTGTAAATTCCAAATTATGTACATTATTCACAGCTGTTGCTGCCGAAGAAATGTAGAGCTATGGTCATTTCCTACACCTGTCCTGCACATCCCTAGTTGCTTTTCATAATATTTTACCCCCTGCTTGCCCCCATTTCATCACTTTCCTATCACCCTTTTTTCTTTTCTTTAAAGAAAATTAGCGCAGGTGTAAGTGGGAGTAAGCGGTGCTAAGCAAAGCTAACAGGGATTAACTATCTGTTAGCATTGCTTAGCTCCATGCAAAACGTCTTACAACTGCTTAAAAGTGCATTAATCACTCTGTATCCATCAGCTCTTGTTCTACCTGGCAACAAAATAATCAGCCCTGCCAAGTCTTAACCCAGGATGCTGTGCACTACAATCACAGCCACATACCCCTACACCATCTGAGCTGTAAGAATCTGTAATGCTTTTACAAACATATCATTAATTCTTGTCATTTAATATTAATGAAAAAAGTAATCACTTCCAAGTCTGGAACCCAGGACCCTATGCACAACAATCACAGCAACATACGTCAACATAGAACAGTAGGAATTTGTAATGTTTTTTACAAACATATCATGCACAACAGTCATTCAACATAAGGGGGAATTATATATCTGTAGTACTGTTATATACATATATATGTATAGATAGATACCAATATATATATATATATATATATATATATATATATATATATATATATATATATATATAAACCAACCTCTTACTGCAACACATCTGCAAAAAGCCTGACATATTGAGGGGATAAAGGGCAAACAATAGTGAAATCTTGGAAATATGGCTGTCATATGTGTAGAAGTCTGCTACGATGGCATGGTTTGCTTTAAGATACAATTCCAGATAGATTCCAGGTCTGAAACACAAATGAATGTCATTATTTAATTATGCCAATGCTCACATCATCCCAGTGATTTCTCAGAAACCCACAACTGTTGTGGCCACCAGACAAAACATATAAGCCACACATCTGGACAGTGCTTAGACATCTAGAGAGTGGAGAGGTATGATAACAATCATGTAAAAGAAAGGAAAAACCTGTGACAGCTGCCAACCATGTTACCCAGCACCTTCTGAACCACAGTAAGACCAACACGACACTAACCCAAATCAGCTCCAGGCAATTACCCATGTATATCCAAATATATCATGCACTACAGGGATGGAACTGTAGGGAAAAGCAGATAGTGGTGCATAAATGTCCACCCACAACCATTTGCACCACAATCACAGCAGCATATCAGTACCCCAAATGAACTCTGTAGTAGAATGACTGAATGAACATATCCTGATTCCCAGTCACACACTACACCGGCATATACTGGCCCAACTCACAGTACTGGGAATCCTGGGGTGTTACAGGACATTTCTCAGTCTGCTCCTACAAACATACACAATTGATAAACCAGCAGCAGCAGCAGCATGTACAGTCAGATAGAAAAAGGATCTATGACACTCACATCTGCTACTCTCCCTACTCAGCCCAACAAACATCTACACACAACACTGCTACATAATCTTGGCAGTCTGTTTACAATAGCCAGACATACATAACTTTCATTATGTACAGATTTCCACTGAATGTCCAGGGTGTGAGACCATATTCATGGCCACTGCCATATACCACTTCCAGGAGTCTGCAAAGTCAATGGGATGATACCTTGAGTGCAGTCACTAAATAATGATATCACATACCTCTGACCCTCTTACTGCAATATATCTGGACAAAGCATGACATATTTGGGAGACAGGGGGCTGGAAAGAGGGACATATCTCACATAATGGTGTTACAAACTGAAACAGTTGCCAGTGTCAGAGGCTTTGTTATAACATAACATCCCTGAAGGATATGATGTCTGAAACATCAATGGATGTCAACAGTTACTGACTACAATCCTCACATTATCCTACTGATTCCACAAAAACAGATGTTGTCTGAGGAACAGATCAAACATAATAGGCAAACCTCTGAGCAGTCTGTGGACATCAGGACAGTAACAGTCAGAGGCATATCACTGTCAGACATAAAGTCATGCAGAAAATGCATGTCCAGACAAACCCTGTTAATCTACCAACCCTCTATGTGTATAACAGCACTACTGACTTACAATCTGTACCCAGTTCTGGAGCTTTGTCCCCCATGTTGTTGGGCTGTCTCCACATGTCCTGTCCTGAGAGGTATTCCCACCTACTGTCTGTGAAGCTGTAGCTCCCACACCTCCATTATGTCCTCCACACAGGCAAGGAAAAGGGGTAAGGCCCACATGAAGGCCATAATTATAGTACTGTGTTGCTATGGCATTGGCAAATGGAAAGACAACACAGCTGCTCTGGATGCAAGTAGCACATGGGAGACACTGATTGGTGCATAGGCCATCACCTAAAAGACAAGCTGCTGCCTATGCAACACAGGTCTAAACCCATCTACACAAAGACAGACAGCGACTACACAAACCTAACCATTTGCATTGTTATGAGGAAACTCTTGAGCATTATAACAGGTATGTCAATCATGTAAGCTTGTAATGGAATGCAGAAGGGGGGATGCAATGATGTCAAATGGAACATTAAACACTAGGCCACAACAAGACCTGCTGGACTCACATGCTGCTGTCCAGTACCTATGGCCATTCCCACTTGTCCTGTCTGCATTGTCATGGAGCACCCTTGAGTCACCCCAGCAAAGGTCAGCTCATGTATGACTACTAATGGAGTCTCTCTTGTCCAGTACTGAGTGTGTCACTGGTAGGCCAGCTACCTGGGAAGATGTAATTATTCATATGTCACCTGTGAAAGCTACTCTGATACATATGCTTATCTTACAAATGTAAGAGCTGTATAGAGGGTATGTGCATACTACACAACAGGTACAGATGTGTGTGTTGATCTGTATGTGATATATTGAGCCCGTATCTGACAACTGTCCAGAGTTTTGCAGACTGACCACATGTCTGCCTCATATTTGTAGTCAATGCCTCAAACAGCTGTGTATTGTCTGGCACATCACTGGAAACCCATTAAAGGCTGAAGTCATAACATATTAGCATATTGTCAGATGTCATATCCTGCAGAGTACACCTGTGAATCTGACACCATCTTTGCTGACAACTGTTTCAGCTAGATTCATAAAGTGACACTATTTACTGGCCTTTGCCCACCATTGATGTGTGCCTTTGTGCAGATGTCTTGCTCTAACAGGTGCTAGGTGTCTTACCATGAAATCCATGGGAGGTTGGCATAATGGTTAAGGTGCTTACCTTAGAAACACAAGGTGCAGTGTTTGATTCTGACATGGGGTAACTGGCTAGGCTTAAAATGGCCCATAAGGGCAGTTAGCCTAGTACTAACCTATGAACCTATGAACCTATGAATGCAAGCATACCTTGTCCTGTAGAATACTGACATTTGTGCAGTCACTGACACCTGCTTTCTAGCTGTGGAGAGCACACCAACTTCACCAGGTCACTCATCCCATCATACATTTAGACCCCAAATGGAGGCCTGCAAAGCCACAGGAGGTGGAGTGTTGAACATTACATACACATGCTCACCTCCAGGTTGGCCAAACAGTATGAAGCATGGGTGACATCCTGAGTGCAGTTAATAGTTGACAAAACACCTACTCAAATCATAGCTAGCTACAGGCCTCCAACCATGACTATGGACACCCACCACACCTATTGGGACCTGCTGGAATCTGTCAGGAGTCAATCGTCCACCCTGTTCCTAGGTGACTTCAAATACCCAACCATAGTGTGCATGATTTATCCCACCTGAACATGAATGCACATAGATTCCTCAGCTTTGACAATGGCAATGCAGTAGATCAGCCAGCCAACACTCTTATGGCAGGTGGAAATCTCCTGTACCTGATCCTAACCAGCATGAGTAGCTACTGTAGCACACCTACACTGCCATCCTCCTTGGTAATATCTGACCACATAGCCATTACTGTTCAGGTCACTCTCTCCCCTGCCCCCCTTTACAGTGTCAAACAGAATGAACTGTACACAAATGACTATAAATCCCCTCACAGCAGGTAGAAGTAGCTGTACAGCTAACATCCCATTTGTTGGAACTAGCCACAGTGTCCAGGCCCACACCACAGTACTATGTGGGCACCTACATAGCTGTATGGACTCAGCAATACCCAACAGGAAAACATTATCTCCCTCAAGGTAGGGTAAACACCTGTGGTGGACAGCAGCAATACACAAATACCATAATAGATGGAAACAATTGCTGGACAGGCCAAGAAGGAACAGATGCCTTGCTGGAAGCAATGTCACCTTGGTCTGCACAAGCAAATAAGGGCACATGTGATGTACCCTAAGGCTGTCTTTGAGTGCAAATTGGACACATCCACCAAGGCAAATCAGTACGTCTTTCACATGTCTGCAATTTCAGAGGCAACACACAAATCTGCTCTGTAGTGGTGGTCAATAACACCACATACAGATATGGCATAGACATAGACAATCAGCTGCAAACAGGTGAAGTGTAAGCATCACTCCCCTGTCCCCTCATTGGTACACATGTGCATGTACAGCACCTTCCCTCCTCCCCTCATCATCAGGAAGCAGATCTGTAATGCCCTCTCAAAGGCAACACACAGAGGTCTCCATAGGCCTGATACCATCTCTGGCTGCATCCTACATGAACACAGGCATGGGCTGTCAGATCCATTCCACACTGTAGTCAACCACAGCCTGAGCACCGGTGGCATCCCATCTGTACAGAGGACAGCCACTGTCATCCCTATACACAAAGGCGGAGCAATCCATCAACCCAGCCAATATTATGCACATCAGCCTAACTAGCATGCTCTGCAAGAGCATGGAAGGCAATATCAAGGTCATTATGAACAGGGACATCAGTAACATCAAAATGGCTGGGCCCACACACCATAGTATTGTTAAAGGGAGATCAGGCCTGTTAAACCTGATCAACCTCTCTGCAGTGGTCAACAAATACAGGGATGAGGGGAAGATGGTGAGCAATGTCTACCTTCACCTAGCCCAATCCTCTCACACTAATCCCCAGGTGGACAGGATACATATGCCTACACAGCTAGGCACCAACCTGTAGGTTACCAGATGGGTAGCTAACTGGCCCAATGATAGTACCCACTCAGTCAAAGTAGTAGAACCCACCTCTAATAGTATATTCATTCACAATGATGTACCCCAAGGATCAGTCTGGGGGCCTCTACTGTTTGAGATACGCGTATCTGAGGTACAGGACAAAAGCAATGGTCTGTGGCTGACCAGTTGTATAGATGCTTGCAAGCTGGCCACTGTCTTACATTCCCCTACTGATGTGAGCATCCCCCAAGAGGCACTCACCCAATTACTGACTGGTGCAAGAAGCATTACCACAAACTGAATGCCAGGAGAGGCATCATTCCCCCTGCTGTGGGAGATGTCATCCACACTAACTATGACAGTAATAATGTACTGAGCATGCAATCAGGTGTGAGATGACTTGTGCACTGAGGTTGGTAGCAACCTGACAGTTTCCCACCATGTGGGCACCATTGTATGGAAGGCCGTCTACATGGCACACCTCACAAATATGGGTATGCCATAGATAGATGTAAAGTGAGGGCAGATCTCCAGAGTATTGAGCAGTACTGTTGTGAAAAATAGAAGCTTATGCAGTTGTTAATGGACTTTTGTTCTCTTCCCCACCCCTCATCTGCATCATTAATTATTATTCATATACTGTGGGTATGTTTTTACCAAACCTAATGTTGGGACATGTGTTACATTATTGTTCATATAATTAATTGGTTGCATGTTAACATACCTTGATCAAATACCATTGTTGGTGGCCTGTTGCCATCATTGTTACTGGCATGCTGTTACAATGCTTACTGTTGTTCCAGTTATGCATGTGTTCAGTTTGCTATGCAACTGTTTCACATCTGTTGTTTTGGGTTAATTTGAACACCCATGCATGCTGCTAAAACTAATATTGAAATGTTTTCTTCATGACTAACCAATACATCTTGGAAAACCTCAACACCATAGGACATTTGGGAAGGCTGATCCCAGCAGATCTACTTGTCCCACCCCATCTGGCCATGGCACTGGGCCGCAGCATGTCTGGAACCCACCCCAGAACTTCATCTTCTGCAGGCCCTGCACCACCTGGGCATGGGCACTGAGATGAGCCCGTCATCTGTTGTCAGTTCTGGGGTATGATGTGCAGTGTCATATGCTCTGAGTTGGGTGGCCAGCTGCACCAGATGTCCAGCCCCCAGCACAGCCACCATCAGGGCTGTGAAGGTGCAGTCATGACTGCCTGCGGGCGGGGATGTCAGTTTGACTGTATCCATATGGGGGCTCATGGGCCTCTGATTCCCAACCACCCTCCCCTTCCAAGGTGTTTACCCCCACATGTGTCGTACACTGCCCCTGTCTGCTGTCTTGCCTGTCTTGTCTGTCTTCCTACCCAACCTACCTCCCCAGATGTACCTAGAATCCTTCCTCAACATCCCACTCTCACTTAACAAAAAAAAAGGGCAGCACACACACATTTACCAGGACTCAGATTACAAACCCTACCTATCTAGTTATTGGTACTATAGTGTTATGCAGGTACCGCACACACCACGCGGCTTGTAGGGTGAAGAGTGTCCCAAGGTACCTGTGAAGTGGATAACATTACCAGGCCTTGTAATGTATGGCAATGGGAGGTGTACTGGGTGTGAAGGGCCTCAAACTACTGTCACCTACATGTTTACACACTCGCAAACACTTTTATACACACTGATGCACACACACACACACACACACACACACACACACACACACACACACACACACACACACACACACACACACACACACACACACACACACGTATGCCAGTACTGAGATCCATAGGTTCATAGGTGTGTACTAGGTGAATGGCCATGGAGCCTTTACAAGCCTAGCCCATAGGATTACCCTGGCATCATGCCACCTGACATTACTCCCCAGTGTGTCTATCGAGTATAGCCACTGGAGTGATCCCCAGGGTGTGATTTCAATTCCCCATCCACTCATCCAGATTTCTCTTGCAGAGGGCCAGTGAGATGCTCTGCTTGACATGAATGCAAAGTCTATTCCACAGTGTGGCCAGTCTCTGGGTTATGAACCTGTCCCTCCAGCATGTTCTGCTGATTGTGGAAATGGGGTTGAGGTCTCTGAGGCATGTGGTGTGGATGGATTGGGTTTCTTCAGATGCAGCATGCCTAACAGAGCTGAGTCAGGCATGGATATGTAACTCAAGCAGAGATCACCTCTATGTAGCCAATTTGAGACAGAGAATAGTTGGAGTTATTGGAGTCTGTCCATATAGGACAAGTGTTTAAGGCCTAGGATCCCCTTTGTGAGCTTCTTTTGCAGCCTGTCCAGGTGTTGCAGGTGTCTAGAGAGATACATGCCAAATGGGTCATTATACTCAATGACTGACCTAATGAGGGAAGAGTAGATGGGGGCTATGACCTCTTTCTTCCTGGATGCAACACCCTTCGTAATGAGATGGGTCACATAGAAGGACTTTGTGACCACAGTGGCACTGTTGTAGTCAACAGAGAGGTCGCTGTCAACCTGTGTTCCCAGTTCTCTTATTACGACTTCTGTGTTCAGTGGACTACCATCGATATGGTGATTCATGGGAACCAAGTTGTTCCTGAAGGGGATGGAGACACATTTTCTGGCATTGAGTTTAAGTCCAGGTTTCTGACAACAGTCGTAGGTCTCAGTGATGCCTTTCTGCAGGATGTCAACATCACTTGGGGAGGTTATAATAACACCCACCTTGCAGTCATCTGCAAACATTGTCAGCCAGAGTCCCTTTGTGTTGGGCTGTACTTCAGAGGTGTAGATACCAAACAAGAGGGGACCCAGGACTAGACTCTGTGGTACTCCACTCATGACTGGTCAGTAGTCTGATATGGAGTCCACTGCTTTCACACTGTGGATTCTATCTGTGAGCCAGTTTGCGACTTACCTAGTGATATAGGGGTTGATACCTAGCTGACTGTGTTTGTGTATGATTCCTGAGTGAGGAATGGTATCAAAGGATTATAAGCCCCACCCATCTTATTTATCCCATACTTTTACATAGTTATTTCATGTGCCACAGACCTTATAGAGCTTCAGAGTGTCTACAGCTACCTCTACAGTGCATGACAACAGTGGACCTTTTAAAGTGGACATTGGGATGTGTACTGGGTGGACCACAACAAAAAATTGCAAAACCCACCCTCTAATGAATATGGTTCCCACCCAAACACAAGATGCTGTTCACACACACACACACACACACACACACACACACACACACACACACACACACACACACACACACACACACACTTGCCAGGACTGAAATTAGAACCGCTACCTATCTAGTTATTACTACTACAGTGTTATGCATTTAGCACATGCGCCACAGAGCTTATAGGGTATTCAGTGGCCCAGGGTGCTTCTAGGGTGAGGAACATCACCAACCCTTGTAAAGTATGGCAATGGGAGATGTACTGGGTGAGAAAGGTCACAAAATACTTTGACCTGTAGATATACACACTTACAAACACAAATACACTCACACACCCCTACCTACCTAGTTATTTGTACTGTAGTTTTACGCAGTTATCGCACACACCACAGCACTTATAGGGCTGAGGGCTGCCCACAAGTACTTCTAAGGTAATTTACATCAGCAGGACTGCTACAGTAGGGCAATGGGAAGTGTAATGATTGTGAATGGGCTCAAAATCTTTAACCTACAAACACAAACACACTCACATGTTTACATTTGCCAGGACTGATATTAGAACCCCTACCTAGCTAGTTATTTGTACTATAGTGTTATGCAGTTACTGCATGCACCATAGAGTTTATAGGGCTGAGGGCTGCCCACAGGTACTTCTAAGGTGACTGACATCAGCAGGACTGCTAAAGTAGGGCAATGGGAAGTGTATTGGTTGTGAATGAGCTCAAAATCTTTAACCTACACACACACACACACACACTTTTATATTTGCCAGGCCTGAGATTAGAACCCCTACCTAACTAGTTATTTATACTATAGTGTTATTTAGAACCCCTACCTAACTAGTTATTTGTACTACAGTGTTATGCAGTTGTTGCATGCACCAGAGAGCTTATAGGGCTCTGGCCAGACCAAAGGTACTTCTACGGTGAATGGACTAAAACACTTATTCCTACCCCCCCCTCACACACACACACATACACACACACACACACACACACTTACATATGCCAGGACTGTGATTAGAACTCTTACCTATCTAGTTATATGTATTATAGTGTTACACAGTTATCACACGTGCTATAGAGCTTACAGGACTGAAGCCAGTCCATAGGTACTTCTAAGGTGGATGACATCAGCAAATCTTGTAAAGTAAGGCAATGGGAAGTGTACTGGGTGGGTAAGGCATCATAACAGTGAGACCTACAGACACACACACACAAAGGTAGGTGACGTGATATTACAACCTCCACCTCAGTACCATCAGACAATAAATCTCATCTTCATGCTGGCACTTGCCAGTGGTTACAAGTGGTATGCAACTGTCTGCAGCAGGACATCACTGTCTGCCACTCAGGGTATCCCTGTATATGACTCACTCTCTGTGTATGTCTCCCTGTGTGTCTCACTCTATCACTGTCTGTCTCTTTCTTCCCCATGTCCATGTATGTGTGTGCTTGACATATTGTAATATGTTGTATATATATATGTATATATATATATATATATATATATATATATATATATATATATATATATATGTGTGTGTGTGTGTGTGTGTGTGTGTGTGTGTGTGTGTGTGTGTGTGTGTGTGTGTGTGTGTGTGTGTGCGTGTGTGTGTGTGTGTATCACATGCAATGGATACAGAAATACCACATATGGGCCAACTACCGCTGGCTCTGGGTAATCCTGTCTGATGGGTGTGTGTGGAGACAGGTGTACATAGTTGTGTGTAATCAAAGACATCTGCACAATACAGATATATATATAGTCAGTTGTTGTTTCAGACATGGGCCTTATTTCTCTAAGTGTAGGAGCATGCCCAGTATGACCTACTATAGTAAGTGTGGGAATCCATATATAGTTATAAGTTAGAATAGTTGTAACTCCAGTCTAGGATGTTGTGTGCTACAGCCATACCTTGCAACCTGTTTGTGCAGGATATTTGGAGATAGGCTGCCAATATGGGGAAACAATGGCCCAGACATAGAGAGATACTGTCACTATTGCTCTTATTAATGTATGAGTTGCTTGAGTTACAGGGTTTGTTTTAACAGACATTTTCTGACTTATGTAATGTTTGACATTGTAATGTATTGTATCATTACCTACTGATAGATATCATCGGATCATCACGGTTATTTACCAGAGAAATTCAAGATGGAAGGTACACAGACCAATATTATGAGGTAAAGGCTAGACATTCTTGCACAATCCAGCCAGTTGGGAGGTGTGACTACAGCCAATTGACTGTTGAAACTGTGTAAAAGGTCCTGCACCTTGGTGATATACTGGTTGGAGATCTCCTGGTTGTGTGGTATTCATCTTACCTGGAAGGTCATATCCTGTTGTGGCCATACCTCTCAACTGTACAGATTCTCACAGATTATCCAGATTTATGCCTCATATATCTGGTCAGGTTCCCTTAACATTGTGGTTTGCTAGCAAGTTTGTTGCAAATCACTCAGGGTTGCAATCAGGGAATAATGACCTAACATTAGAGTTTCAGACTTCACACCCTTCATGACATCCATGCTACTACACACCCTCTCTGTTATTCTGTCACCTTTCTAACATTATGATAGCATTATTTCAAAAGTGTCCCTATATTTGGCCCTTTATCCCACTATTATGTATGGCTTTGTCCAGATTTCTTGCTCTACGAGGTTGAGAGGTATGCTACTAGCATTTAGCGCCATGACCTTTCATTTGCATTTTGTTGACTGTGTTATGTTGGTAGTATGGACCCCATGACATTCCATACAACTGCACTATGGGTGAGGCATGGGTCTTTGCCAGAGGCCTGTAGGCCATGTGAGACTGATGCAGGCCATCTGTAGCAAGGCAGTGCATTCAGTCACTCATATGTTCCCAGGATGCCAGACAGTGGATCCCTCTGGGGTGACAATGGTAAGTGAGTCAGGTGTTGCTGACAGTCACTTTCTGTTCATATTGATCCATCGCTCTGGGTGACAGCAGGATGCTGCTTATGGCTAGGGACATATCTGCATGGGACACATATTCAGCTTGCTGCATCATGTCTGTCTTTCTATAATCCTTGAGGTACTTCTCACATCATTCACACCATGATGGACTAGGCTAATGTGATACCTGTACCTGTTGTGGGGTGGCGAGTCCATGTGTGATATGACAGTTTATGGCACCTGCCAAACAAGCAATCATGACTTTTTCCTTATTCTGCCTGGTGTGTGGCACATCTGTGTGTCTCACAGTGGAGGCTTCTATGAGTAATATGTTGTGTGTATGTTAAGGCCTTAGTGTTTGCAGGAGCCTCGTGTGTGGTGTATGCGTGGTCTGCGGTGTGTAGGTTTGGGAAGTTCTCATGTGTTTTTGCCTCTGAGGTGCCCTTTACTTGGGGTTTGATTTGTTGTGGGCTTCCACTTATTTGGGTGTGTGTTGTGTATTTGCAGGTGATGCTTACTGGCTCCATACATGGCAGGACACCTATATTACTGCAAAATGTGCTCTGGTGTGCACATTCTCCATTTGTCTGGCCAGTGGTTCCCTTCCCCTCTGTGTGTCTCTTTATCCTTCTGTAGTTCTTTCACAGGCTTTGCCCACAGTGACTGGTGTTATGCACCTCTGAGCATACCTATTTGGCAGGTTGTCCATCATTGCACCACTACATCTGCTGGGTTCTTCAGACAGTTTGTGTTACGATGTTATTATGCAGCTACATGTTGGCCTAGCTGTCAAACTGTCACTGAGTCTGACATCTGGACAGGCCCACATGTGACAGTCAGATGAAGGGGACACATGGGGATAGGGTGTTGATACTGTTCTACCATACATAGACAGTTGACGGATCAGTTTGTTACTTGCTTGATTTCTGTTATGGGTGTGACATCTGCTTCTCCACTACCTGCCATTGATGTTTTGACATGACCTTTTCTTGTTTTGCAAATAGTTTGCAGGCGAATGCAATGTTAGGACAAGCAGAACAGATATACAAGGCATACTTGTGCTCCTTCTGTGACAACCTGCCATTCCAGGGGTATGGCTGTTGGCCAGTGACATGTTGTCAGTGCTGACACAGTGAGGTGGCAGCCTTTTTTGACCTGCCAGTACACTGACCTTCAGGTACCTGCTGTGCTACTAGGCACCATACCTCTCTACATATGAAAGACAGGCATCTGGACAAAGCCATAAGTGATTGGGTGACAAAGGCCTAAATATAGGTACCATTTTAACTATTGGCCTTACAAACCTAGAAGGGTGATACAGTAACAGATGTTGCATTAGCATGCATTTTCTATAGGGTCTGAAACGCCTTACAAACCTAGAAGGGTGATACAATAACAGATATTGCATTAGCATGCATTTTCTATAGGGTCTGAAACACTACAATCTGTCATTATTTTCTGACTTCGGGCTTTCATGGTTTGCCAATGATTTCCCACACAACCACTATTTCATGATAGAGACACCACAAATATGATGCAAACCTCTGTACATTCTTCAAAAGGTCTGTACAGTTGGGAGGTATGGTAGGCACTGTGTAGGTTACTCCGACCTGGGTACTGTCCATATGTGTGACCCCCTGTCCTTGACATGCCCAGCTTACCGGCAGTAATGGATACATCTGGACAGTATGTACAACTCCCAATGTAGGTGTGGCTGAAATTCAAAATAGTTGGCACAGTGATTCTTGTAACATGGCCCTGTCTACCACAGTACTGTACCTAGGCCACTAAGACACAACAGCTGGGAGTATGTGCTGGCCACTTTCTGACAGTATTTCTCATGCATATACATAGATCATTCACCCCTGCATATTGTGGATGTGCAACAAGTTATCATGTTGATTGGGACAGCCCTGGCAATATGTGTTCTGCTGTTATTACCCTACAAACCTACATGTTACTGCATTTCTATGGGAATATGGTTGTGAGGGGGGCACACCTGTCAACGGTACACATTTGCACATACTGTATTGATATTGGCTTTACATTTTGGTTCCATTTAGCACAGTATTGTGCCCTGTCTTGGAGAATAGAGGCATATCACTAGATGCCACAGGTTAGATTGTAATGGCATACAATTAAGTTTCAGACTTCTTACCCTTCAGAGCCTTACTGCAACTGGAAGGCCTGCTGTGATATTCACTGTGTAAGTCTGTAGGGGGGTATTTCATTATTGTTGTCATTTGTGGGCCTTTTCCAGACATTCATTTATGGTTTTCTACAGCTGACTTGTTGGATGAGTCTGAGGGGTGAGTATAGGGTCCTCACATTGACATCCATGCATGTGACCTATGACCCCCCCCCTTAGTTGGCCCCCCCACATATACTGCAGTGGGATTTGTCACCCTGGATAATACTTTATAGTGTGGGGGGAGCCAGTATTGGTAAGACATTTCCTGGTGTCCCACATAGCTGTCAGTTGTCTGCTGCTATCCCAGTAGGCCACCGCATTCATTGCATGCATGCAGCGATACCATAGATATGCTACCAAAACATACTACTCCATTCATTTATTGCTTAGAAGACTGACCTACTTTGTGCCTGCGCCAGTTGTGGGGATGGTGGGTGAGGGCTGACTCTGTCAGATGCATGCAGTACACTGTCTATACAGGGTAAGCTACAGGTAGTGTGATGTGTTTGGCATCCATTTTACTGTGGTGCAAGTCGAAGAGAGGTGTCAGTCACCGGATCACTACAGTGTCAGTGTGTGTGCTATGTATTGCCTCTTTGCCAAGGCCTGGGCATACTGGGCATGCCTCCATCTGCATACAGGAGCAGGCTCTTGGGCTTCCTCCTCCTAGTCCCCTGTGTCTGTGGGGACCTTGGGAATGGTGGGGGGCTGTGTGGCCCTTCCCCATGCTGTTCCTGCTACAGTTGTTTCCACAGGATCACATTGTGCAGCATGGCACATACTATGAACATGTGTGCACATGTGGCTGGAGAGTACTGCAAGGCTCCACCAGATATGCCAAGATAGCAGAACCGTGACTTGAGCATCACAAACACATGCTCTATAATGATCTTGGTTTGTCCGTGTGCCTCATTATGGTATTCTTGAGTGGGTGTGTGTACATTTCTGATGGGTGCCATCATCCATGGTTCCAGTGCATAGCCAGCATCCCCCACCAGATGGCCATACAGGATGTCCCCACTGGCAAATGCCTGGTACAGCTGTGATGAATGCCAGATGTGGGAGTTGTGATAGCTTCCAGGGCTGCCAGCACACATTCATGATAATGCCCTGGGCATTGCACATGACCCGGTAGTTGATGGAAGGGAATCCCTTGTGGTTTATGTAGACCCTACCCAGTTCACTGGGTGGTGCTTTGATGTGGATGTGCATGCAGTCTATCGCACCCAGTACCTCCGGGTATTCTGCTACATGGTGAAAGAGACACATATTGCTGGTCCTCTCCTCATGGGTGTTGGGGAAGTAAATGTGCTCACCGGCATGGGGTAGCATGGTATCCAGGAACTGGTGGAGTACCCTGGATGCAGATGCTTGTGAGACCCCCATGACATCTTCAGTAGGTATTTGGAAAGTACCTGTAACTAGTATTCTTAAAGCTACACATACCTTGGTATCCACTGGGATGGGTTCCCCTGTGTTGACTCTGGATCTGAGTTGAGGCCGGCACAGCTCGATGATTTGCTGAAGTATGTCTCTGTCCAACCTGTAGCACTCTACTATCTCCAGATTATGCAGCCTCTGCTAGGTTACCCTGGGTCTGAACACTGTTTTCCTCCTCCTCAGTTTGGGGCGGTTGTCCACATTATCCTCCTCACCACCCTCAACCTCTAGCACATACTAATAGATCAAAGCAATGGCAGCCCCCTAACATTTTTTTGGTTAAAATTCCCCTGCATGTGTACACCAATGGTTCAAGGTTTGTGGGGAAAACCAGACTGAAAGGTGTTTGCACACTTTATACTGTTGTGCTGCAGATGCTGCCTGTATGATTGGCTGGCTATGATACATTCCACCTGCTTGCTATTTTATTAATACTTGATTGATTTTATTCTGCTATTTACCTTTCTTTTTCTTTTTTCCCCTTCCCATTTCAAACACTTTTAAGCCCATAGGCACGCCGAGCAAACCCGGTGCCCAAATGTAAACAGTCCTGCTATTTCTGTTTTTTTTTTTAGACCCAGTGCACACCGTGCAAACCCATTTAGCTAATGTAAACACTTTGAAGCAGAAATGGCCCTCCCCAGGACACCAACATGCTGTACATTTCATGGAATAAGTCAAAACAGCCTGAGACACACCACCTTGCTTAGCTGCGCTTAGCTAATCTGAACTGGGAGCCATGAATCTCCAATGTGCTTACACCAAGCATGACACACCCCCTTTTCATGTCAGCTGCTTCTCCTGATTACACCAGTGCCTTATAGCTCCTGCACTGTTAGGTGCAGTTTGGCACTTGTCTCCTTTTTGTGATTCAGTAAATTTACCTCATTAGCATACCCCGCTGCCTTAATCCCTAATTGCAACACTATATCAGAGCTTTTCCCCTTAGCAACCACTGTTCCCTGCTATTGTTTTGATTCTGCATGCCATAGACTATAATGACAAAATGCAGATTTCACTTAAAATTGCCTTTTCACATTTTTTTTTATTTTGAGCACAATCCTATTTGCGTGTTGCTGCCCTATGCTTAAACAGCCGAGATCGGCCAAAAAAAACTTTTATTTTTATAATTTTGCAACACTTTTCCATGCCAATGGCCATATATTTGTGCACTGGTATCCCTAAGGATTATAATACATGCTTTACTTTGAGTTGTCATACCTCTGTTTTGATTTTTGCAGAAATGTATTCGGCTAGTAGCCGAATAAATTTCTGCAAGCTACACTATTCTGCCACAGATGCCTGCCTGCTTACTGGATCGCTAACTGATCTCATTTGCATGGTTTTCACCAGCAAATGAGGTCATTAGCATAATCCAGTCATGTCTGTGGCAGAATAGTGTTAGCAGGCACGTGCACGTCCCCAGGCTTGTTTACTGGATCGCTTGGCTGCCATATTCCATGCAGGAGTGGCTGTACTATTCGGACACAGGATTTTAGCATTATTGAATCCCGGGGTATGTCTTTCGAACATTTCTGCTGTTATTTAAATAATTTTTTGTTGCTCATATTCCTTCTGTATGTATTTAAGTAAGTTTCTATTGTTTTTAATGGCTTTGAATCATAAGCCCAGAAAGTATCTGAGAAGTGTACTTGCATTTTTTCTGTATATAATTTAAACAATTTCCTGTTATTTGTAATATCTTTGCCTCATGTCCCAAGAAGTGGCTGAAATTGGTGCCGTGTAAGTTTCTTTTTCTTACTAAGATGAAACTAAAAGTCTGGCTAAGATGTTAGATTCAAAGCTGGACAAGGTCTTTTCTCCCTAATGTGTAAGACTCAGGTTAGTTTTGTCAAAAGTAAGTAGACTGACTCTCACATTCTAGTGCTAACAAAAGTTTCAGAATGTTGGATATTTATGGTGAGAAATTAGACTTTTTTTGTAAGGTAAAAAACACTCCCAAGAATCAGAGGAGATTTTTCTGTAGCTACTCCATGTGTCATGATTTACTTCCTTTAGGTTTAAAGTTGTGTGCGTTGAATCTGTCTGTATGAATCCATCCATAAGGCTTAGATGCAATCTGGTGTTCTTACTTTCCTATAAAAGTTTTAAAGGGACATGACAGAGGTTACCTTTGTCTTTC
Organism: Protopterus annectens; assembly: GCF_019279795.1. Lineage (NCBI taxonomy): Eukaryota > Metazoa > Chordata > Ceratodontiformes > Protopteridae > Protopterus > Protopterus annectens. The sequence goes on from NC_056732.1 coordinate 731,290,409, forward strand.
CATCTGCTCATACTTGTCCTTGAACTGCATTTACAGAGTACTGAACTGGAACAGGAGGACATTTTAGTTTTATACAAATTCAAATGTTAATGTAATTAAAAAATATTGTTCTGGTTATAGTTTGTGTTATTTTTGTCTGTTTTTCAACTTGTGTTTGAATGCTAGTATCCCACAGTTCCATTGTAGTGGATGGAGTCATATTATTATGCATGTAAATTTTGTGTTAATTTTATATAATCCCATATAGCTAAGACTACTGCAGCAGTGATCATTCATGAGAAGTTCTGTTTACAAAAATGTACATACTTTAGATGACATTTGTGCTGCAGCAACCTGGCACATCTTTGTCAAGCACTACAAGTTCAATATACTGTCTGAATCCAGGACTTCCTTCACATCTGCCATCCTTAAGGGTATCATGTTATAATGCTACTCAGGAAGCAAAGTAGCTGGGGATTCTGTCCCATCAATCAAGGAGTTTGGAAGGGACAATATAGGATACAAATTATGCACTAACATAACACTTATCCTTTTCCATCCTCCTCGGCACTACCCCCCAAACTCCCATCCAGATTGTCACGTTATCCCTGGATACACTTGGCAGACTTAATACTAAAGTCTTTCTCCAGTCCTCCATAATCAAATTCATCTCTGGGGAGACAATCTCAGTCTGAGGGACTGTAGAAATGCAGTGCACTGTTGGATAGAAGAAGAGTTTAAAAAATGGAAAAGATCTGAAATGGAGAAGTTGCTGGCTGAGATATACCACTAGGCAGATTATCAATCAACCAAGGGTGCAGACAGGGATAATAAGGATTCGGTATGGTAAGTGCATAACTTCTGTTTTGGACATGCTTAACTCCACCTTTCAGTTAACTGAACATACAATCCAATGTGTCTGTGATGCTGTGGAAGTCTCTAGAGCAGCTGCAACTGATATTCTTATGAGGAAACATACTTGGGTAAGATTTAAGTCCTTCCCTGTGGAAGTTAAAGCTCAGTTGTCAAATGCAGTTCTGGACAAGGACTTGCTATTTGATAATGTTTCTGATAATGTTTTCAGAAGACTAGAAGAAAGAGGAAAACTCATGCAGAAAGTTAAACATTTCTTATCTCTAGTTCCTAACTTTCAGAGGAACTGTCTACGTAATCCAGGTCCATTTTTTTTCACTAACATTTCCAATTATTCAGCAGAAGTCTAAGGAAGTGCAGTTTATAAGAAAGTGGCAAGGAGACTCCCTCCCTTCCCCAGTGACATACCTAGCATATTTGACACCTGGAGCAGAATTTTTTTAACAGCCCCCCAATGGAGATTTTTTTCTAACACTTCCTCTTCTATGACAGTTGTTTTTTGTAATAACCATGAAATTAAATAAAATACTGGCCAGCAAAGAGCAAGCTAGGTGCAGTGATCAAACCCCAAAACACTCTGCCATCTTAAAGGAAGGCTTGTCCCAAACAAATAACTAGTGTTAGAATCATGGACTAAAGCTAAATGTCAAAAGTGCATTACTGTCTCCTTTGGAAAGTTGAGTATAACATTGACAGAACATCCCAAAGAGCTGACACAGTAGTTTGCGATTTAGTAATTTATGTAACAGTTAAGCCCAAATTCTATTAAAAACAGATTATGATGAAGCAAACTTAGGGACATTTTGCAAAATCAGGAACAGTTTCAACTTGGTTTTACAAATACACCACCCGGAGCCAGAGAAAAGATTGCAACATATTTCATGCAGATGTACACTAGTCATGTAAAGGCAAACTAAAATCTAAGAATATGAGAGTAACTTGCAGACCAAACATATTGGGCAAATAACAAAAACATTCTGTAAAACTGGGAAGAGTTTCAAAAGTTTCGTGCAATATTCCAATTTATTTCACACAAATGTGCAGTAGTCCTTAATGCCCAACTTTAAACTGAGAACCAGTTATTTCATCAACAACACATCTAGCCACTCCCTCCCAAGAAAAAAACGTAAATATTCTAATTTATTTTGCACAAGTGTGCACTAGCCAGCCTTCAATACCAGACTTTAAGCTGAACAAATGAAGACGGTAAGCTCCTCTACCACAGCTAGTCACCCCCACCCAAAAAAGTTCAGTTTATTTCACACAAGTGCACACTAGCCAGCCTTTAAAATAATATAGTTCTTTCCTAGTTTCCTCCAATCCTTTACCAAGCTTTCACACATGAACATGGACATATGCAAGAAGAATAAGCAAAGTGTTTACTTCAGAGCCAGATCATAGTCAAATGGGGTCATAGGCAGGATAATGGATCACCCCCCACCACATTACTTGGCTATTTCTTCCCAGTTACCGTAAACACTGTTCAGCTCTCTCAGTGTGCATACTATTTTATTCTTTATCTCTGCAGTGATTACAGATATTTGGAATGATTACAGATGTCTGGATTTAATTTAAAACTTTCACAAACACAGACAGACATTTGCTAAACAAAACAATACAGTCTCATAATGAAAACAGACTTAGCATTAACAGTAAACTTCTCTGCCCTTGAAACTCACATTCATTGAAACAGACATTCAAAGTAAATGCATCTGGCCAGTGCGGATAAAGTTTACCTTTGGGATGTTTACAAACCATAGGGCCCTTGCACACATTTTCAGGACAATGCATACATGCATGTGTTCTGGATAACAAACCAACAACATGTTCATAGTTACTAGGCATCTCATCCAAAGAAGGACACACTCAGAAATGCAGCCCACCCCACCCAGAAAAGTGCAACACAGTATCAACAATCCATCTACATGCTGTGGAAGTAGAAAGCTTTCTGCATTAAAAGCAAGTATGCTATCTGTTGTGCTTTGACCATTTGCAAAACAAAACAGTTGCACTTTGAAAAGAGACTTAACATGAACAGCTGTAAACTTCTCTTTCCCTGAAGCTCACAATTCCTTGAAAATGCACTGAAGCTCACGATTCCTTGAAAATGCGCTAAAACTTATTTTTTACAAGATTGGTAGTTGGTGTAGAGGATTCAGGCTCTTGTTTCCTGTAACCAAGGTATCCTGTCATTCCTAACTATGGTATTTTACACTCACACAAACACACACACACACACACACACACACACACACACACACACACACACACACACACACACACACACACACAAAACAACAACAATCGTCCAGGTAGTAGCAGTATTTAAATTCGACATGCAAAAAAGCAGTAAGCAACAGATGTGTCAATGCATGCACGGATGCAGAGGGCATTCTTAAAGACGAATGCACCTGGGGTGGACTGCACCCTCCAACCCCCACATTAACCAATGGCCCCTTCCTATCTCAGCCACCCTAGAAAATTACTGGGAATCTTTCTATTTCTTCCTGCTAGGCAATCAATAACCACAGACTCTTGGGTTTTAAATATCATAAAACAGGACTACATACTCCAATGGCATCCACTCCCATTTTGTCAAACATTCCCCATCTCCCAAAAGACTTTTATCTTATGACTTCAATTATTTCGGTTGTGCTCCTTTAGAGGGTCATAGACACAGTGTCCTTGTGTCAATTGGGAAAATATTTTTATTTCAAAGATTTTTCTGGTTCATGGGAAAGATGGAACCTGGAGGCCTCATTTTGATCTATCCAACCCAAACACTTTTTGCAGTTACTAAAATCCAAAATGTTGACACTTCAACCTTTCTCCCTCTTCTCCTCAAGACTTTCTGATCACTTTAAAATGAAAAGATGCTTACTTACATATTCTTGTTTACAGGCATTTTTTATTTCATGACAATTAGTACATTTTTACATGATTTGTGCAATCCACATGCATGGTGCACCATACCATACCATATTGCATTTTTTCTTTTAAGTGTACATACATCTTTCCATAAAAAATAAGTACTTAAGAGGCAAATAGTTTTAGGATTGATATTCTTCCAATATAATCTTCCTTGATCATTTTAATAGTTTTGGTATAATACTGCTTATATAACTTCTCAAAGTACAAACTTCAACTATATACAAGGCGTGGCCTACTGGAGAAATCTACCAACATACAATTACTTATCTCATTGTCATAGTTGCGTTCATTGTGTTTCCCATGTCTGGTATCTATAGGGGGGAGGTTTTAGTACATGCCCCATTGTAACTTCTTTTTTGGTCAGTTCTAGTTCCTTTGTTCAGAGAGTAAAAGCTGTATAGTAATTTTTGCTAAAATTCTAATAATACTCTTTGTTGTGCCCTCTAAAGAGATTCCTCTCTCTCTCTCTCTTGCCCCTCCCATATGACCCATTTCCTCAAGACAGCCTTTATACCTTATTGTTTTCTGTTATTTAGTTCTAATTCCTTAATCTTGTTCATTTTATGCCACACTTCAGTAAACTTTATTCCTCTGTAACCTTGTTGTTGCCTTTTTTTTGTAACAGTCATTAACAATTAAAATATTCTCACCGTATTTGTTTTCCTCATGCTTATTCCATTACAGAAGAAAAATGTCCTTGTCTAATATTGTATCTCCACTTTCAGTTCTGTCTTTAACTCTTCCTTTAAATGACCCTAAAATTCAATTTTTTTCACATTTCCAGAATATATTTTCTCATGACCCACCACCTTCCCCCTCATATCTATAGTACTGATTTAAGGCCTGCATAAACATCTTATGTAGTTTACTTGGTGTATAAAAATATCTATGCAAACACTTCCATGCAAAAATTCTAAATTTTCTGGCCTTAGTGGTATACCTGGGACTAAAGCCAATCTTTCCTAGTTATTTCATTTTCTAGCCAGCAACTCCATTCTCCTATTAACTTCAACTCACCACTGATCCAGCCTTCTCACATGGCTCTGTAAATATCCCCTATAAAACCTCTCCTTACTTACATATTCTAATTCACAAGGAGCATAGGTCATTATTAAGATTCTTTATCTTTGAGTTGCATTATCAATGTATTTTGCTATTTGGACTTTGTACCACTCCAAGAGTCTTTTACTTAATGCCTTACTCAAATGAGAACCTGCTGAAGGCTTTAAGGCAGACACATCTTTTTTTACCTGAGTGATTGCCTGATATCAGCCTCAATCAGTCAGGAGACTCTTAACAGCTTTACAATTCACAATTAATCTTTTGCACAAAATGGGTTCCCCAAAACCTAAAAATCTCCCTAAGTCTGTTTCACAGAGTTTTTTTCTGGGATGTCTTCTTGACATCTGACAGAATGTGAGTGGTGTCAGTGGTGCAACAGGTACCACACTTGCCTTTGGTGCCTAAAGGCTCTGGGCTTGATTCCCACACCAGGATGATGGATTGCTGATATTGCAGTGTAGTATAACAGGTTGCTTTACTACTGAGTGGGTTGTCCTTCAGATGAAATATTTATTTAGAAAATTGGGGTTGGTATAATGGTTAAGGTGTTTACCTCACATACAAGAGTTAACAGGGTTTGATTCTCACTAAGGGAATTTGGCTAGGCTAAAAATGGTCCACAAGGGTAGCTAGACTAACCTTACCTATGAACCTATGAACACCTACCTGATGACTGCACCCTCCCCCCCAAGAAAAAGAGGAAAACTCATCATCCAGCAATTCCCCAGTCTTTATCAACAGAAAATATCCACTGCAAATTAATGTATAAAATTATCCCCAACATCCAGGCAACCAGGAGACTAGGGCGATTGCCAGTTTCCCCTCTCATCTCCTTAAAAGCCACATATTTGTCTCTTCCTTTACTTCTTTATTGCTCGGGTCCTTCAGGATCTGTATGAGCCTCAGACCTTAGATCTGGACTGACTGATGATTTGTAGGTCTCCTATTCTACCCTCAGGGAGTAGGAAAGAAAGAATGTTTGATAGTGTGGGTGAATATTGCCTGCATACTAGGTATGCAAGAACATCTGAGGTGAAAGTGACAGTCCAGAAAAAAAGTAGGGTACTCAGCTCTTAAACTCTGGCTAAATGTTGGACTTTGACCCATGTCAAATTTCCCTAAGGGGATAACTGCAACAGTGGTCATACTCAAACATCTACAGTTATAGTAAGTTGGTAATACAGACATGCTATTCATACAGAGATCTTCACAGTGACTGCTATCTTCAACAGTTCCTAGGGGTGCATTTTGGAATTGTCTTTCCACCTGCAACAGATAACCGCAAAACAGGTGCTAAAACATTCAAACAAATGTATGTGATAGAATCGAACCAGAATCCACATGAGTAGCCTTACACACTCCTGTTTCATCAGACACAGCTGTCTCTTCAAACAATGGATCAATTTCTGACATAGAAAACTGTCCAAGCATTCCTCCCACACTCAAAAAGTTTCATCCCAGAATATGTTTGGTGCCACATCCTAATTTCAGTTCTAAAATTGATCTTTGATTCAGAAATGCAAAAACTTCAGTTCCTTTCATAGATCAGGATTCTTGTGACTAAACTAGGCTTGAAAGATGCATAGCTATTATCACATTCCATTTAGTGTGTTCAGGAAAAAATAACTTCATCATTTCCAGTTTTCACTTCTGCTATTTGGGTAGCCACAGGATGATGAAATGTTTAGCTCCAATGTTTGAATATTTGGGAAAGAAAAACTTAAGTGCTCATCATAGATGTATGTGATGGAGTAGTATAATTCCTTACCTGTGAAAATTAGATGCAGGTGGATTTCCATTTACTGTTCTGTCTTCTAAATCTTTTGGAAGTCCACTGCATGAAGCTGGTCTTCCCTAGCCTGTGGCTTCATTTGACACATGGCTAAAATGAAACAGCAGCATACATTATCTTTAATTTTTTTTTGCTACAAGAAACAATTTGTCCTCTGTTTGTCTGTCCATTTGGTCCCTTCCAAGCCACTAACAGAATAAAAAAACTTTTTAAAAAATGTTTCTTAATAATGTAGTTGATATCTGGCTGTTCATCTCAATATTGGTGATTTTCGTGTTTACATTATTTGGATTGTCTTGTTCCAATGTCTGTGATACCTCCAGCTGTCTGTCTGCAGAAGTCATTTCATCCAACAATGTCTATCTGCAGTGCCTCTTTGACATATGAGAGAGAACTATGATGTCTCCATCTGTGAATAATGTGCAGCCTAATGTCTCCTTCTGTGAACAGTGTGCAGCCTGATGTCTCTATCTGTGAACAGTGTGCAGCCTAATGTATCCATCTGTGAACAGTGTGCAGCCTTTCATCTGTGAACAGTGTGCAGCCTGACGTCTTCATCTGTGAACAGTGTGCAGCCTGCTGTCTCCATCTCTGAATAGTGTGCAGCCTGATGTCTCCATCTGTGAACAGTGTACAGCCTAATGTCTCCATCTCTGAACAGTGTGCAGTCTGATGTCTCCATCTGTGAACAGTGTACAGCCTGATGTCTCCATCTGTGAACTGTATGCAGCCTGATGTCTTCATCTGTGAACAGTGTGCAGTCTAACGTCTCCATCTGTGAACAGTGTGCAGCTTGATGTCTCCATCTGTGAACAGTGTGCAGCCTGATGGCTCCATCTGTGAGCTGTGTGAAGCCTTTATTAGGAAATTGCTCCATAGGACAGCCAGATATTTCAAGGCCTTTTTGAGCCAAGAAAGAAGTTATACTCAAAAATTACCCAGAAGGAAGTTTTCTGTCAAAAAGAAAATAAAGGCTTAGAAAAAATGAAAGTCTTAAGATGACTGTTAAAGAACAAGTGGCAGAAAGTGCAGAGTCTTAAAAACAAGTATCAGTCCTACAGCAGCTAGAGTACATCAGTCCTGTAGAGGTGTTGGTTAGTCTGATCCCAGTCCTGTGACCAACACCTTCTCCATTCCTGCCTGTTTTCTGCCTTTCAGAGGAAGGCAGTAGGACCATTGCTGGAGTTAGAGTGAGGTCTACAGATTGCATGCTGGTTTTCTTTTGCCCATGACAGATGTCCACCCTTTGCCATTTCTGAAGACACCATGCAATGGGTTCTTCCTTCAGGATGTATCTACTATCCAGATAGAAGAGGTTCAGATGCTTCAACCTCTCTGAAGCTTTCTGTCCTTCTTCCTTGTCATCAGGACAGATCTTCTATTTAGGTTCAGGAGTGTGGTGTACTGCATCAGCCTCCTTCTTTGCTATCATAGGTTTACTGAATAATATGTGGCTACCTGGCATAGGACTGTGTCATAAGTAGACTAGTTGTCAACCTCACAGGCAGCTCATTCATTAAATTAAAGGAAACTGCCTCTGCCAACTCTTGGAGTTCGAAGAAAATTTGGCATATTTGACATAGATTTCCTGTCCTTCTAGTTATTATGCAAATTACGAGATCATCTTTTTGAGCAGCTCCCCCAGAAGATGTCTGATTTGGAAAGATGCTAAATTTAATGAGGGAGCATTTCATGTGAGGCCAAGGAGGTGCTCAACACCCACAAAAGATTCACAGGTCTCTTGGAGCTTGTGGAACCAAAGCCCACAGCAGTGCCACCAGTATTCCAGGCTTTCAAATACTTCTTTGAATCATCTTTCTTAGAGATGAAGTAACAGTCACCAGTTCCCAAAAAGCCTGATAGCTTATACCCAGATAAAGAATCCTACTAGCAGAAAGATGCATGTTTTTTTTCAACCTTGGCCTTTAGAACAACTAATTGCCAGACCTTTATCATAAAATACCTAGAGAACATTCTCAAGCAGATTGTTAGCTTCTGGGATACAGGACGAAACCACACAGGATAGAATTATAAAGCTTACCAATTAGAACAAATGTATGGCTCAGATTTAAGACTTTACCAAAGCTTATCATGAGGCAATTAGTTTACTATTTTCATCCCCTTTTTAGGAGATTTACAAAAGGAGGACAAGACTATGGAATCTGTTAGTAACTTTGTCCACACAGCCTATGTATAGTAGGATCCATAATCAAAGGACATGACTGTTTGTACAAAATGAATGACCCTTATCCTAGTCCTAGGGGGTTTCTAGGCTGTGACAGCCAGGAACCTTGAAGGTATAATTACAGGTAGCAGCACTAATGTGTGGGTATATATAACCAGGGGGGCCCTTATATACTAGTGCTGCAGGCTATCATGGATAGCCTGGGAAAAAGCGTGTCACCTGGGCCTTCACCTTTGAATGATCTGCATACCTCAGACCTGCACACTGTAGCATATCAGCTACACATTTCAAAGTCAAACAGCCACAAGTAGAATCTAAACTTTACTGTCTTCTGGACTTTACCAGAAAGTAGGGAACACAAGAGACAGACTGACTTGCCTGAAGGAAATCAACCTGAGAATGCTTTTGTTCCTGCTGCCCTTTAAAAAAAACTTAGGCAGTAAATGCTTTTCTAATAATAAGAATAGTGGGCCTTCTCTCTGCCATCACAACCATTCCCTAAATCCTCATGGTACTCCAACAGACTAGAATTTATGGTGTAAAACCTATATTGATAACCACTATATGCCTCAGGCAGCCATGATACTCCTGTTTAGTCAAGTTGATCAGAGTGGCCCATGCCAATTCCTTGAACTAGTGTCCTGCTAAACCACAGTAAAGGGTTACTGTTGTATCCCAGCCCCTAAACAACTTGAACCTAGCAGCAAGGGTGACCTCAGCCTCATCATTTTCAAGGATCATAGCTCTGGTGAAATACTCTGCATTTTGCTGGAGGCAAGAAGGCCTGGTACCAGAAAAATCATAGTTGGCTAACTGAAAAGGTTTGCTTTGTGGCATGAAGATACAGGTGTCCATTTACAGACATGGAGCTAGAGGTCCTTATGCATTTGTCCAAGTTGTTCAGTCAGGATGTCTTTTACACATAAGTAAATATGCATCTTCTGTCTTTTCATCTTAGCCTTCCCTTGGACCTCCTTTCCACGCAGTCAGCAGTGAAGTTTTTCTTAAAGGGTCCTACACTTAAAGCCACTTATGTAAACAGTCCCCTACTCAGGACCTCAGCCTTATTGACAAATTCTATGCCTACCCCTTTTGAGATCAGCTCCTTTGTGACACTTGAGCTTCTGTCTTGTAAAAATTATTTTTGGTGCCCCTTAACTCAGCTGGAAGAATCTGTAAGCTTCAAACTCTGATGAGTGAAGAGCTACGCTCTGCATTCCATAAGGATAGAGGGGGATCCAGGGCTAACCCTTTTTGTCAAAGGTTGTATCTGAAAAAATAAGACTATTTAACTGCTAATCTTCTAATACTTGAAACAAAAAGGAAGGGATTTGTATCTCAAGAATGTTCAAAGGCATCTCAGATATTACTTGACAAGAAACAAAGTTTCCAGGCAATTTGACTATTGCCAGGCAGATGGGATAAGCCTGTGATATAACAGACACTCTCCATTTGGCTGGTAAACTGTTTATTATGAATCCTGTGGAAACTATTTAGAGGGCTAGGCAGAGTATTTTACCAGTGAAGCTGCAACCACAACAACCTTAGGAATGTTCCAACACAGAGTGTGAGGCAGGGGGAAGCACAAAAATGCATACATTGTCTAAGCACTACAAGTTGGAACTTTAAAGGGCAGTGTGGCTCCACTATTTCTTTTCTGTAGGGCCTTATTTCATCCTACCCAGGAGCCAGCTGCCACATTCCCTTGGATAATGAATTATTTGTCCACAGTCAGTAGGACTAGTTATTGCATGCACTGGTAAGCTTGCCATCTAACTTTTCCAGGCTTCATCTCCTGTCCTTGTCCCATAATGTTCTGTGCCACCTACCTTTCACCATTTCTTGTCTGATGCTAAATAAGCTCCCATCAGAAAGATGTCCCAGGTTTTCATTATGTAATGTTAGACTTAGACCAGTTTTGCTTTTGAACTTCTCAGGATCAATGTAAAGCTGGTTATTTACATGTTTGTCCAAATTCAACTCAGATCTAATCTTTTTTTTTCTTGTCAGTACTGTTTGGTACTCCCCTCTTGCTCTTATGGTCAGCAAGCTGTCATTTTCTTTTGGTTCCGGACTTCCAGTTGTTATTCTACTGGAATTTAGCTTAGCTAGTGTGTTGTGTCCTGTAGACTGTGTTTGTTGGAGTTTCATTTCAGTTGTGGGAATTAGCAGTATGGACAAGCAAGATGGTTTTAAGAAGTAAAACAGGTGCAAGCAAAATATTCCCCATAGCACTGTCCCTCTCTTTAAGTGAATTGCTTTGGTCCACAACACTTTAAAGTAGACTGCAATATTTGCAAGGAGGTTGAATGATGTAGCTATGCAGAGATAGTTATGATGATTCCTGGTGCTCAGACCTTACAAGTTAAAATAAGTCAAAAGGGACAAAGGAGTCATAGTCTCTCTTTCTTGAGGGCTTCTTTTATTCACACCTGAGAAAGCTAAGACAGAGTTTATCAGATACTTCTCTGTAGACAAGGTTGTGTCTGAGTCTGTAGTTAGCACAAAATGTCATGAAGAGAAGTCTCAATATTAGGAGAATGTATGCCTACAATGTGAGCTAGTAGTTTTTCTTCAGTTTCTAAGGTTGCTCTAACAATTTTTTTTTCCTGTACAGGCCTCATTCTCCTAATTGTTAATTTGAATGTGGATGGAATGATGAGGTTTCTGGTTAAGGCCCAGATTGAGATTGGTGTCATGTCTTCCTCCTTGATTTTTGGGGTGGCTGGGCATAGCAGTTTACCGCTGTTAATGCCTCCTCCCTGGTGTGTTTGATGCTGGACATTGAGAGGCTTATGCACCCACTGTAGGCTCCTTTGACGTCAGTGAGAGCTTTGATGTCAGCAGTCTTGGCATCAGTGCATTTGGTACAAGGGCTGGGAGTTTCAGCATTGTGCTTTGACACAGATACTCACAGGATCAATGTGTCAGTGTCAATGGCATTTGAGTCCTTGGTCTCAAAGATGATTGTTTCAGCTTCAGCACTGACATTGGTACTAGTGTTGGGGATCAAGGTCTGACTTCTCATTCCAAACTCATTTGTTCCAATGCAGACCAAAAGGACATTGATGCAGCCATTATACCCCATGGCAAAGTTAGATCCTGACTGGGAATGGCCTCCACCACAGGAGGTTACTGGGCTAATGGCCCTGGGGCCCTTTTAAAGCCTAGCCAAGAGTTTATCCCCCAAAAGAAACCTCAGTCAGCACTATGCAGAGATAGTTATGATGATTCCTGGTGCTCAGAGCTTCCAAGTTAAGATAAGATAAGAGATATACATCATTCTGGACTTGTAGCATCCCTGTCTTCTCTACAGAAGGACAGAGGAGTACAAAGCCACTGATGGGAAAAAGCCAGGTGTCCAGACACATTTCCTCCTCCTTATTTTCAGACATTCCCCTCCATGTGTGCCAAGGAAGATGAGACACAAGCAGAGATACTTGGACACCCCCTTTGAAGTCTCCCAGTCTAGACACTAATACAGGAGATGAACAGCATTACTGACTTTCACCACCAGTTGACCACAAGTTCAGGGAAATTTTAGATATGATGAGGAAAGGAGAAAATGGACAGTTAACCTAGTATCTCCATCTGACAAAAAGAGGCTCTTTACTCCCTCCATCATCATGTTGGTTGATTTCACCTGCAGGCAGAATAGCGGTGCTTATGCAGAAGGCTTAAAAATATGGCTCTATATTGGATGATCGAACTTTCAAAAGTTTGACTGTCATATAGTTGAGACCATATGATCGAATTTTTGAAAGTTCGAATGTTTTAATGGAGATCTCCGTACAGCATGGAATGGGAAGATTTCCCTTTTCTGCACTGTAGTGCGATCTCAGAGCTGGTATATTTAAATAGTGTGGGGTGTGGTGTGCATAGTGGTGCTTATGCAGAAGGCTTAAGTTCAGGTAGATTATTTGTGTGGTTTATTTTCATTTTATTAGATTTTCGAACTTTGAAAAGTTTGATCATATGGTGTCGACCATATGACAGTTGAACTTTTGAAAGTTCGATTATCTAATATAGACCCAAAAATAACTACATGATGCCCAGATGCAAGGAGACTTGACAAGATCCTGCAGCCTACCAAGGACTGGGATTTTTGGGCAAAGATTCTATTGTGGTAGCTGCGGCCTGAAAAAAGTGAAAATACAAATCACACACACACACACACACACACACACACACACACACACACACACACACACACATGCACACATGCATGCACACACACACACACACACACACACACGCACACACACACACACACACACACACACACACACACACACACACACACACACACACACACGGTTCTTTCCTTTGATAAGGAGTCTAAGCCAGTGGATTATTTTTTGCATGTCCTCGATATTTTCTGAAGAACAGTAACTACTTGTTACACTGTGATCTGTTTCCATCATAACTTGGCAATTTAGATGCCAAGTTCATTGGAGAAATTGCCACACACTGACCTATGGAAAAAGTTTGCATTTCAGTCATCAACATTAACTAAAATCACCAACTTCATCACACAGCTGGCTTGCAATGCCAAGAGCAGCAAGAACACCCAGTGCATGCACCACAATATGTAGCCACACACAACTTCAGCACTGTGATTTTGATCCGAGTTTCAGTGTGTCATTCAGCAATGCTCATTTTGAAACTACTGAGCTCTTCACTCCCAATGTGAAAGCCAAGCTGGAAGGCAGAAGGAAGGCAAGATCATTGTGGTTTTAGATGCAAAGTTTTCACTCCTCAGTAAACGTTCTCCAGGAATCAGAGGGGTGCTATGAAGCTGTGTTTTTAAAAAAGCGAGCATCAGGACTCTTTACAACACTCAGATCTTAGTGCAGACAGACTGCCTTCCAGAATGGGCACCACCAGAGAGGCAGCAGCAGTCTTTAGAACCAGGGGATTTGATAGGACCAGTTCATCTTCCCCTACAAGAAGAACTCAAGACAGGCAAGCAAGACTATGGCCGCTCAGCACCTAAACCTTTCTTAGGCTACAACCCCCTCCGCTTTACATATAATCTCATGCTCAAAGGAACTCCACTCGAGCTATTGTACCATGCACAAGGTTCAGTCCCATCTGTGAATGGCCCAGGTTACTATGTTTTAATTTCATTGTCCAGTGAAGTCTTAGTCTCTCGCTCTCTACGGATTTCGGTATTTTCAGTTTGCTTCTTCTCCTGTTCACTGTTAACTATGGAGTACTCAGTTTTAATGTCAGTATTGGAAAGAAGAGTGTATCTACTCCCCATTCCCCTCAGTGCTCAGCATTTTTTTTTACTGTTACTGTTATTCTTGTGAAACTGATACTTAATGTTCTGTAGAGTCATAAATTTTATTAGTCTGATGCTAATCAACAAATATCTTTTTAATGTCTTTTTTATTCTTTAGACTGGATATATCTTGATTGCTTTGGAAATTATCATTGCTCTGTGTCATTTGGTAATTTAATTGATACGTCTCATGGTCTCTAGCATGGAAAGGGTATTCACGAAGTTGTTCTTCATATCTCTTGAGTTTTAGTTGTACCTAGTGATGTAACATGGAATGTGGACTTTTGAGGTTGTCTTTCATGGACATAAATGTTTTTTCCTTTTTTTACAGTTGTGACAGCTCTCATTTTGATCCTCTCACCACCCCTGTTCCACTTCAGTGATAGCTGTGGCTTTACTTGGATATAGCTCATGCTCTCAGACACGGGCAGTGCATTTGTGAAGTTGCCCTTTATAGTCTTAAATGCTTATCTCTAGGTCAAAATATGCTTAGTGCTACTTACTTTAAATTATTGTCTTAAATACTTCTTTATAGGCCACAGCTTGCTTAGTGCTACTGTGATAGAAGTTGTCTTACATGTGAAAAATGTTTTTTGCTACATCTGAGACAATTCCTCCCAGTAAAGCTGTCTGACCAACCCTGCTTCAGCTTCAGTGTCAGTTGTGACTGCATATGATTGAGTCATGCTCTCCTGCTTATTCATGTCAACATTGGGCCAGTTCCATTTTGAACATCTGTTTTCAAGAAGATCAAATTCTCAGTTCATGAGGTCACTCTCAATGTCTGCATTGGCCCTGCCTAGAAGTAAAGTTGTCAAACTTCCAGCAAACTTGTTTCTAGCATTAAGGCAAGCATGATCTTGTCCTAGATCATTTCTCTTCCTGCTTTTATCAGACCAAATGATTGTCACTCAGTCTCCTTCTTGTCAGTACATAAAAGTCATTCAGAATTTGGATTTCCTTACTTAGTTCTTTTAGGGACATGGCTAGCTGTAGAAAAGGTATGTAATTGCTTCCATAACCCTTTTATGGTTCATATGTTAGTGAACCTGAGGCACATGTAAGACTGTATTTTTGTAGATAAATAAGATGACCTAACACTGTGCCATATTATATCATCCTTTTCCTGGCCTTTCTTGCTAGGACTGGAGGTGAGATTTCTTCTGATGCACTTCCTGTCTCTCATGTGGCTGGTAGAGCTGTGTTATGTATTAATGTTTTTATATAAAAAAATATTACCTTGATATTGTTATTATTTCATATCAGATTGGTCACTGTTCCTTCCAGTTTTGATTGCTGATGAACCATATTTCTGACCAGCTTATGTATACTTTCTGAAAGCTTTCACCCTTTAATCCTGCCCAGAAGGAAGTCAAAGTTACTTCCTGATCTGCCTACCTTAAAGTTCCATCTCAGCCTCCCATCTCCCTTCCATTGTTTAAAGGAGATGCTGAGGAAAACTGCATACACGCATTCACATGTTATGTTGTACCATTTAATTGAGCAAGCCAAAAGGGTGGCCACTAAATTCAAGACTGTGATCTCCACCACCAATGCTGATAGAAAAAAGTTTGATCACCACTAATTTTTGTTTCCTGCCTTCATGTACCTAACAACTCAATATAAACTGTTAAATAAATCTGTCTGTCCTGAAGCTTTCACCTTCCTTCCTGTCCTGAATGGCGGTGGGAGTTATTTCTAGATATAAGTGTCTGTGGAACAGTTTATCATTTGACCACCCTCCTCCTTCTTTTCATTTTAAGGGGGGTATTTGGGTCATGTATGTAAGTATAGTTTACACACTAACATCTGGTAGCCCAAGTTAAGTGAATGGTTACAGAGTTCACCAGTGATCTCTTCCACCTTGGTTAATATAACATAGTGGTGGTGGGCAATCCTGAGGATTTCCTGCCTTCTTTCTTTATTTTATTTCTAATATTTAACATTTGTTGACCTGGAAAGGCTGACTAGAACAAAGCCTATTTTAGTGGAAGCCAGGGGAGAAATGCTCCAGATGCATGTCTTTGGAATGTGGGGGGAAATCGAAGTACTCAGATGAAACCTACGTGAATTCAGGGAGGACATGCAGACTCTGCACAGAAGGCACGCCAGCCAAGAATCGAACTGGTGACAATGTTAACTGCCTCACCACTGTACTGCACACCATCCACAGACTGGTATAAGTATACAGCATTTAGTTTTTCCTGTGTAACAAAGAGTTATATTGAGAAGAAGGATCATTTCCATTACCATATTACACTTTTTAGCACATGCTAAGTTCTTATGCAGAGTTTTCAGTGTTCTGTCTGGCCACATTTATAAATTCTGGTGACCACCATCTTCAAATAATTTTTGCCTGTAGGGATAAGTTTTATGCTAGCTACATTTCCATTTTACCTCCTGTTACCCCCAAGGATATATTCTGGGCAGACTAATATTCCATGAAGCACCCAATCTCATCTAGACCACTTTGAAGGGTAGATATTCTTCAGAGTTCACTGTTACACTACTGACTCTTATGATTCCTTTCTGCAGGATCCCGAAGGCTAGCCTGAATACCAGAGCTTTCACCTTCCTTCTCCTGGTCCAGTGGACTTCCTTCTCTTCTGATGTCAGGTCATTGGTAGTATAAAAGGTGGTCATCTGGTACCATCTTCAGTTTTCTCCTGCCACAATGTCATGACCACTATGTACTCTACTGTAGCATTAGCCTAAATGTAAAACAATAAAATAAACAATTTTCAATAGTGTAGAAAGAAGATTCCACACAGGGATGTTTTTCCACTTTCTGAGTGTTTTGCCTGAGTTCAGAGTATGAAGTGTCCAGCTGTCCTCAGTGTGTGTATTTTAGTACCAGGATGAAAAAATGCCAGGCTGGGTCCTTTGAAAAATACGTGCTGCAGAAATCATGTAGTTAGGCTCAGCAACCTTAGCACACACTGTTATCTGATGCTCCCTCTTCAGACTACACAGAAACAAAGAAAGAGAAGCACCCAAATGAAAAATGTGTTTGTGAGGCTGACTCCGTGATTTCAGTGCCTGATAGTCCCTAACCTCCAGGGTACTGCTATTGGTTAGGGATCTTTGCAGCCTCTGTACTTTGTTCCTAGTTTGAGTGAGACTCCTCTGGAGGGAATCACACTGTTAGCCTGTAGGCATATCCTCATGAACCAAATCCTGTTTGTCATTAGTCTGACTCAGAGCCATTGTGCAGACCTTGGCTTCTGACACACAATTGCTGCTTTCTATAGAGGAAAGTGGTAAGTCTCAGATTATTGTTAAGTAGGAACTGGAAGGGGGTTGTATTGAAGTCTCTTTCACCCACCTGCAGTTTGGCCCTATATCCTGGATCACACATTCAAAGCCAAGGCCCAATACACTAATGCCTAAGAGGTCCTCAGTCAGTCTGATCTAGTCTCATCCCCATTTTCCCAATGTCTCTTCTCAGGACCTTATAAAACTTGTTCAGAATTTCATGGAATTTAGGAAATCCAGGCAGCCAGCCTCTTAAAAAGATCCTGCTTCAGGGATTACCCCTGTTAAAAGGAAAAGGGAACCCTCTCCCCAGGGGCACTCTGATTTCTTTTACTCAGACGCGAAGGAGCTTGCTTATGTAGGCCATCTTTCCACAGCCTTTTTCATGGATATTGATTCTGCAGACACCCTTTCCTCAGCCTTGCCACCAGAAGATTTTTCTTTTGGAGCTACCCTTCACATGATGAAGAAATCTTTCATTTGAGAATCTAAAGAGTTTCCTCAGGCCCATATCAGGTGCACATAGTTTCTAGGTATGCCTAAACATAGATCCCTGACTATAACTCCAGTCCCTGAAGTTTTGGATAGTGCTATTAATGCAATATCTCTGTTGCCTGACTTCCACCCTCCTGCTCCCAAGAAGCTAGATTAATTTTTAGGGCCTATGAGTCCCATAAATACCTCTACAAAATCATGGGGCTGATCCAGTAATGGTGACCCTGGTTTCTCGGAAAGGATGAGGTTGGACTGCAGCAAGGAATTAATACCAAAAAGACAGAGTACGATCTTGGTAAAAAGACTTAGATCTCAGCTACTCTAGCTATTAGGACCCTCAACTGCCAGCCTCATTTGCTCAAAATCCAAGAGTTTCTACATGAGCAATTATGATAGAATGCAGTGGCGTTACAAGACAAGGGCCTTAGGAAGGCAATGCTGGCTTTGTGCAACCTCATTTCTCAGGTAAGCATTCCATGAAGTGTGGCTATGATGCAGTAGATACTGCATGTAGGTCAGCTGTCATGGTGTCTGTACTGAGAAGGCACATCTGGTTGATAAGTCACCCCCTTCCAGACCATGTAAAGATAGAGATCTGTGACACCCCATAAGATAAGGAATTTCTTTTTCAGAACCATACAGAGAAGGAGTTAAACTGGAGGAAAAGGGGAAAGCCATTAAACCTGTTAAGGGACTCTGTCACTCCCATCCACCTAGATGTGTCAGGAACTTGCTCAGGAAAAGTTAGCCTTTGTCCCTTTCTTCCAAAACAGGGCATGGGCACTGGGCAAAACTCAAAAGGAGAAAAAAAGGAACATTCCAACAGAAGTGGCAAAGCAACTCCAAAGGTAGACCCTGGGGGGGGTTCCAAGGGAGCAGCTTTGATTCTTCTCAGCATCTCCTTCCCTCCCTTCTTAAAAAATCCTGTCTCATTTCCATCATCCCTCTTCTCCTCTACCACTCTTTGTCAAAATAGTAGGCAGGCTATCCCTCTTTGCAGATGAGTGAGACATAATTATCCAGTCAGGTGCGTATTGCAGGTCATAAAGTCAGGCTACAGCTTACAGTTTCTAAAGAAACTAAGATTCCTAAATATTCCAAAGATACCCAGTGAACAATTACGCCTGATTCCACAGTTGGTGGACAGCTTCATGGTACAGGGTGCCATGGAAGTGGTGCCAGAAAGAGACAGAGAGGCAAGATTTTACTAAAAACTCTTCCTGGTCCCAAGGAAAGAGGGATCTTAGCAGAGGAGGCCGCATGATTTTTTGCAGGGGGGTGCAAACCCAGAGCCCCCCCCAAGCAGTGGCCCCCATGCAGCCATTTCAGTGTCCCATTATGTGGCTAGCTCTACCTAGTTGCCATAAACACTGTTCAAAACTCTATGTGCATACTGTTTTATGATTTACTTCTACAATGATTACAGATATTTGGATTTAATTTACAACTTTTATTTCAAATTTTATAGCACAAACAGTGATAGACATTTGCTAAACCTAAACAAAGCAATAGTCTTACAATGAAAACAGACTTAGCATTAACATTTCTTTTTCTTTGAAACTCACATTTACTAAAACAGCATTGAAACCCACATTCAAAGAAAATGCATCTGGCCAGTGGCAGATTTAAGTTTACGTTTGAGCTGTTTTCAAATCATAGGCTCCTTGCACACATTTTTAGAACCATGCAAAAGTGCTTTAATTCACCTTCCTGACTGTATTAATTATAATATATAATAATTGAATTATATCCCTTGTATAATACAGCACCACTTGTTAGTGTGTGTTTTATTGTTTTGGACATTTTTTTCCAGTAAGCAATGAAACAAAACATATGAACCAATAATGACAAACTGCCCAGTTCAGAACATGTCAACTATAAAAGTCCACTCAAAGTTCTGTCATTGCAATCCACCAATATCAGTCAATATGCACAATCTCTGCAGAAGTAAAAGTTATCTGAATAATTCCACATTAAAGAGATCTGAAACTAATGAAAATGTTGTTCCTAGAAAACTATATTTCAGTGTTTTATCTACAAATTCAGTGCCTGCTGCCCTTAAAGAATAAATTGCCCATGTTACATTAAAAAAATGGTAAGCTAATATATTGCAATAGAGAATGGGTGGCAAGCTGAAAAACAGGTTCACAGTTACTAGGCATCTTAATCAAAGGAGGACATACTAAAGACTGTAGTACCCCACCCCCTTAAAATACAAATCTACATGCTGTAGGGATAGAACCTACAGCCCTCTACCTCAAGATACAGGTATGCTACCTGCTGTGTTACTAATACTACTTTAAAATTCTATACCACAATAGTGATACCATTTGCTAAACAAAACAGTTGCGCATTTTAAGCAGACTTAGCGTGAGCAGCAGTAAACCTCTCTTACCTTGAAGCTCATAATTCCTTAAAAATGGACTTGAAAATAAATTCCACCTGCTAACTCTAAAATAGGCCATTTCACTCTCTCTCTCTCTCTCTCACACACACACACACACACACACACACACACACACACACACACACACACACACACACACACACACACACACATCAACCTCTTAGTGCAAAAAATCTAGACAAAGCCTAAAATAAATGGGGATGGAGCATAAATATTGCTCTCATGAACTTAAAAATTGCTAGAATAATAGGATTTGTGTTAGTATGCATTAGTATACATCTAAAACTCAAATGTATGTTATTATTTAGCAACTTCAATCCTTTTTAGGAGGAATATGGGGCAAAAATCCAGACATTCTGCAAAAACATGGACAGCTGAGGGGTACACTACCTCCCTCTTAATATTATATATATATATATATATATATATATATATATATATATATATATATATATATATATATATATATATATATAGGTTCATAGGTTGGTACTGGGCTATCTGCCCGAAGGCATATATTAGCCCAGCCGTGCTTGGTATTCACCGCCTTTAGTAGTTCCCTAGACCCTTGTACTAGCAGCTAGTACCCTTGGCCCCTATCTAGTAGTGCTGTTGGTGTGATCCCCTGTGTGAACTTTCTGTTACCCGTCCACTCATCAAGGTTCCTCTTGAAGAGTGACAGTGAGGGGCTCTGTCTTATGTAGATCGGGACCCTGTTCCATAGTAAGGGAAGTCTCTGCGAAGGGAATCTATTCCTCCAGCATGTTCTATTCATTGTTGTGTTGAGGTTTATATCCCTAGAGCATGTAGCTCGAGCAGATTTGATTTTGCTAAGATGGAGCATGTTCAACAATTCTGGGTTGGACATTGCTCTGTACGTTAGACAGAGATCGTCTCTGAGAAAGCGGTATGCAACAGAGAACAGTCTTAGCTTTTTCAATCCTGCTGCATAGGGCAACTGTTTGAGGCCAGTAATCTTCTTGGTTAGGTACCTTTGTGGTCTCTCCAGCTGCTGGAGATGTCTAGCCAGGTACATTCCAATTGGTGCATTGTACTCAATAATGGGTCTGATGAGGAAAGAGTAGAGGGGCACCATTACATCCTTAGATCTTGATGCGAACCCTTTCGTGATCAGATGGGTCACATAGAAGGATTTTCTAACCACTTTGGCAACATGGTTATCAAAGGAAAGCTGACTATCTACTTGGGTCCCTAGATCCCTTATTTCTTCTTCAGATTTCAGGGGATTACCTCCTATGTTGTAGTTTGTGGGTACTCTGTTTTTTCCAAAGGGGATTACTACGCATTTCTTTGCATTTAGCTTGAGACCATGGCTTTGACACCATGCATCAGCCTCATTTAGGCCCTTCTGGAGGATCTCCATGTCGGCCAGAGACTCTATTATAGCACTCAGTTTGCAGTCATTCGCAAACTTAGTCAGCCACAGCCCTTCCGTGCTTGCCTGTACTTCAGACATACACACACACACACACACACACACACACACACACACACACACACACACACACACACACACACACACACACACACACACACACACACACACACAGTGGATATAAAAAGTTTACACACCCCCTGTAAAAATGCCAGGTTTTTGTGATATAAAAACATGAGACCACAATAAATCATTTCAGAACTTTTCCCACCTTTAATGGCACCTATAACCTGTACAATTCAATTGAAAAACAAACAAATCTGTCAGGGGAAAAATATAAAAAATAAAAATCGTACAATAAGCTGGTTACATAAGTGTGCACACTCTTAAACTAATACTTTGTTAAATCACCTTTTGATTTAATTACAACATTCAGTCTTCTTGGGTACACACCTGCCATCAATTAAAGAGACTCTGATTAATGCCAAATAAAGTTCAGCTGTCCTAGCAGGATTTTTCTGACATTTACTCAGTTGCTTGCCACAGTAAAAGCTATGGTTCACAGAGAGCTTACAAAGCATCAAAGGGATCTCATTGTTGAAAGGTATCAGTGAGGAGAAGGGTACAAAAAAATTTCCACAGCATTGGATATACCATGGCACACAGTGAAGACAGTCATCTAAAAGTGGAGAAAATATGGGACAACAGTGTTGTTGCAAAGAATTGGACGTCCCTCCAAAATTGATGAAAAGACAAGATGAAAACTGGTCAGGGAGGCTGCCAAGAGACCTACAGCAACACTGAAGGAGTTTCAGGAATTTCTGGCAAGTACTGGTTGTGTACTACATGTGACACTAATCGCCCATATTTTCCATATGTCTGGGCTATGGGATAGGGTTGCAAGACGGAAGCCTTTTCTTACACAGAAAAACATCCAGGCCCAGCTAAAATATGCAAAACAACACATCAAGTCTATCAAAAGCATGTGAGAAAATGTGTTATGGTCTGATGAGACCAAAGTTGAACTTTTTGGCCACAATTCCAAAAGGTACGTTTGGTGCAAAAACAACACTTCACATCACCAAAAGAACACCATCCCCACGTTGAAGCATGGTGGTGGCAGTATCATGCTTTGGGGTTACTTTTCTTCAGCTGGAACTGGGGCTTTAGTCAAGGTGGAGGGAATTATGAACACTTCCAAATACCAGTCACTTTTGGCCCAAAACTTCAGATGTCTGCTAGAAAGCTGAAGATGAAGAGGGAGTTCACCTTTCAACATGCCAATGACCCTAAGCATGCATCCAAATCAACGAAAGAATGGCTTCGCCAGAAGAAAATTAAAGTTTTGGAATGGCCTAGGCCTAAATCCAGTAGAAAATCTGTTGGGTGACCTGAAGAGGGCTGTGCACAAGAGATGCTCTTGCAATCTGACAGATTTGGAGCACTTTTGCAAGGAAGAGTAGGCAAATATTGCCAAGTCAAGATGTGCCATGCTGATAGACTCCTACCCAAGAAGACTGAATGCTGTAATTAACTCAAAAGATGCTTCAAAAAAGTATTAGTTTAAGGGTGTGCACACTTATGCAACCAGCTTATTGTACATTTTTTTATTTTTTATATTTTTCCCCTAACAGATTTGTTTGTTTTTCAATTGAATTGTACAGGTTATAGGTCACATTGAAGGTGTGAAAAGTTTTGAAAGGATTTATTGTGGTCTCATTTTTATATCACAAAAACCTGGCATTTTAACAAAGGTGTGACAACTTTTATATCCACTGTGTGTGTATGTTTATATATATATATATATATATATATATATATATATATATATATATATATATAGATAGATAGATATATACACTCGCATACATACAGACACACACATACACACACACATGCGCACACACACACACACACACACACACACACACACACACACACACACACACACACACACACACACACACACACACACCAGAAATCTGGACAAAGCCTGTTATAATGTTGAAGACAAAGGCCCCAATCTAAGGAGACATTTAGAAAGTTGCTAAAATGACAGGATTTGTGTTAGAATGCATTTTCTAAAGGATATGAAGTCTGAAACTCAAATACATGTCATTATTTAATAGCTTTAATCCTTAGCTCATCCCAATGCTTTGTCCAAAAAACCCCCCACAATTTTTATGAGGAACAGACCAAAAATATAAGGCAAAAATCTCAACATTCTGTGAAAATCTGCACAGTTGAGAGGTATGAACACACATACATCCCTCTACCTCCTTAGAAAGTGGATAGAACAACAAAGTTTACATTAATATGCATTTTCTGAGGATATGAAGTCTAAAACTCAGATGTCTGCCATTATTTTCTGACTTCAGTCCTCAATGATTTGCCAGAAAAACACAATTTTTTTGAGAAACAAACCAAAAGTATGCGGCAAAAATCTGGATAATTGCGAGGTATGACACCCCCAACACACACAGACACCCCTACCTCCCTCTTAGAAAGACACACACACACCCCTACCCCTGTCTTATAAAGACACACACTCCCTACCTCCCTCTTACAAATACACACAGACCTACCTACTTATTACAGTTACACACACCTACCTTTACCTACCTATGTCTTGCAAACACGCATACACACCCCTAAAACAAATAACAACCTTAATGATCAGTTTCCAGAATCACTACTATGCACTTCTTCTTTCCTTCTATATATATCAAAATCTTACTGAACAAACATCAGCTATTGCCCTACAGGTGTAAATGACATATATCCATACTTATTATAATTTGTAAAGATCACACTTTTAGGCCTCTCCAGTGCCTTTTCTATCTGTGCCTAACCAAAAAACATTATAACAGCACATGGAAACAAATAGCTATAAAACTTATTATCAAAACTGTTAAAGGAAGCTCATTGATTGATTTCAAGACCATATGCACATTATTCATTCAATGGAGTCTTTGAAAGGCTGGTTTGCACTCAACTAAGTGAAAAAATCCAAAAATCCTAGTCTTTCAGAACCACAATGACCAACTTTTATATACTCCCTAATAACATCTTTCTCAAAATGGATAAAGACAACTTTACCTAGTCAGTGTTCATCAACCTAACAAAAGGATTTCACCTGTTCAATCTCACAGTTTTGTTCCTCTCACTTATTTCATGTCCAGTCTGGTTCAGAGACATTTTTTAACTGACAAAAGTTTTTATAGTTAGATATGTGCTGCTACTTCTGTAACTGTCACCCTGACTAAAGAGGCTCCAGAAGGCTCTATCTTGTCTTCCATACTGTTTTCCAAGTAGACCACCCCACATCCACCTCACTGTATGTGCTATCAATGTTGTGAACTGTATATTTCACTATTCTCACACCATCATCAAAAAACAGTAAAAGTAAAGTTTCCAGCAATTTTCCAACTAGCTGCAAAACAACTGGCTGCCCTTAAACACACACACACACACACACACACACACACACACACACACACACACACACACACACACACACACACACACACACACACACACACATACACACACACACACACACACACACACCTACCTTTACCTATCTCCTGCTTCTTGTTTTGGCTGTTCCTATTAGGGGTCACCACAGCAGATCACCGGTCCGCAGAACGATTGGCAGTAGAATTTTACTCTGTCAAGTTGCCAGCCCGGCGCACAACCTTCCATAGAAGGCACACACATGCACACACTCACACCTAGGGCCTATTTATAATGTCCAATCCACCTGCAGCATGCTGCCAAAGTAAAAAAAAAAAAAAAAAAAGAAAAGAAAAATATAATGTTTTCTTAGTTTCCTGTTGACTGCTTGTTCTCACTTCTGTAAAATAATATAAACTTTTGTTCTCATCAAGTCCTTAGGTACCACACTTTCCCTTTGTAACCTGTTGAAAAGGGTAGTATGTGCTATCATGATTTTCTCTTTACTCAGTTCTTCTAGAATTCTAAAGTAAATCACATTCTGGCCCTTTGTTCTGTCTACCTTTCATCTGAGTATTTTTAAGGATCTTTCTTTAGAGAATAATGGCGCATATCCTCTCTGGAGTAGCGACTCAGTTTCTGCTCTATGAGGCATTGCTTCATTGCATTGTGTCTGATTCACAGAGTGCACCCATCTATTCATTTTCACTTGCATAGAGCTTTCTGTTTATTGTACTCATGATGGCATCATTGGAAGACTCACTATTTATTTCTTGGATAATACTGCAAGTTTTCAGCTAATGACCCCTAATAATAAAATGCCACTCACATAGTGTTAGAATTAAGATGGTCATCTGTGTGACTCATAACATGGACTTGTGGCACACAAACTGCACTAACAAATTCAAATGCTGTTCACTACAATTCAGACATCACAAGGCGCACAATGGTTCTTTTCCTTGATCTTTCCAGAGTCTGTTCAGATATTCTGCACTAATGACTAATGGTTTTACAGTTATATATCCAAGCATTCAGGGCGGTCAGCTTTAATAGCAATCTACCTTTTCTTATTTGTCAAAGGAGCATAGACCATTTTTTAAAATTCCGCACGTATATCAGCATCCAAAGAAAGTCTGCAGAGGAACTTAAAAATCAGTTTTCTGTATTTTCACACATACCCTATTAAAGAAATCAACAAAATGGATGTTCCCTCATGCAAAATCTCTTTTGAACAGAGTAGAATCCATATGACAGTCAGTATCTTAAATATTGTAATACCTTTTCTTACACTTGACCTTTCCCATTTAAATTGTGCACTCCACAAAGATACTGTTCTGCAGATATCTAAATATAAAACTTTTATCTACAAAAAGATCCCACTGCAGCTGAAAAATGTCTCATCCAAAAACAAACAAACAAAAAAGCCCCTAAAACATTACAATGTACATAAGAAAGGCAGTAAAGCATAACAATCTGGCATCACAATGAAACTTGAAGTGACACTAAACTTGCATACCTTGACAACTTACATACCTACCTGATTCTTACATACACGAATACACCCCTACCTATTTCTCTCTCACACACACGCGCACACACACACACACACACACACACACACACACACACACACACACACACACACACACACACACTTAACCTCTTAAACTCTTAAACACTTGAACACACACACACACACACACACACACACACACACACACACACACACCTACCTGTCACTTGTACCTTCATTCGCAGTTCAAACATCTTCTGGAATTCAAATTCTGCACGGGAGCAGAAGATGAAGACATAAACCATCGGTCACACAGACTTTCTGCGTTTGTGCGACTGGACGCAAAGGGCATTCTTAAAGAAGAACACCCTTTAAAAAAAAAAAAAAAAAAAATATATATATATATATATATATATATATATATATATATATATTTTTTTTTTTATTTAAAAGAAAGTTAATCTCCTGGTCAGCCGATTCCAGGGGGGTGCAAATACACCCCTTTGCCTGCGGGCACCCTTGGATCTTAGAGATTCATACTGGACCTATCAGGCTGAACAGATACTTGCTAGTCCCAAACTTGAAATGCTGAACCCCTAATGAAGACACTAAATCTGAAGGATACCTAACCTACCTATCCACATAGCATAGAGCCTCTGGACAGGCAATTACTAGGGTTCTGGGTAAGGGCTTCCCATTTTCAATTTACATTCTCTGCCTTTGCAACCAGCGTTTTTGGAAAGTGCCTGGCTCTGGTAATTGCAGTTCCTTTTTGCAGGACAAAGGGCATCCACACTCGCCCATACCTGTATGATTGTCTCATTCAGGCCACTTCCCTGTCAGAGCTTTGAGGGCTCTAGAAATGACTATGATATGCTTCCACTCAGTAGGACTATCTCTGACCTTAACAGAAGTCTCAGCATACCTCAGCAAGACAGGTTATTTCCTGGGTGGTGTTCTGGATTCAGGCAAGCAGAAGGAATTCCTACAACCAGATAAGATCATGTTCCTATCTCAATATGTCAGGTGACTGGATTGGATTTACTGGGCAGATTATGTTTTTGAGCTATGATACAGAATCAGAATCGCCTAGACATAGTAAAGCCTTGCTGAGTCTAATTATGGTGACTGCCAAAAAAGCAATTACTAGAAAATGGAAATCAAAGTCTAGACCAACTTTACTAAAAGGAGTGAATATAGTAACAGAGATAAAACAACTAGAATTGAGATCTTTAGAAAAGTGAAGGAGCAAACTACATAGGATAAAATGGAATTGTGGGTTTAAGAGGCAGGATTTGAATGAGCCATATAATGCTTAACTGATAATGACAGGATAGATTATAAGTGATGTATAATGTTTGCAACAGGATAGATTATAAGTGATGTATAATGTTTGCAACTAAAGTAGTGTTATTTTGTTTGTTTTTCATTTATATAAATGTAAGATTGTCTATGTCATCTGTGGTAATTTAATAAAGATGTTTATTAAAAAAATATGTCAGCAGGGTGGCCAAGGGTAGCAGGAATCACCTACAAAAGAGCTCATAAATTCATTTAGCATAAATTAAATAAACAAGATAGCACAGGGTCAATCACAGGGTTTATTTTTCAATGGATGACAAAAAGGATTAATAAGCTCGACAAAACTATAGCTCAGTACATTTCTTTTTATATGCTTTTTGACTAACATAACACATAACTCCATATGTGGAGTATGTTTGCTTAATGGGGACCCTGCTACTTTCCCACCAGTACTGGGTGATGTGGCTGAGCTTCTGGATGATCTCTTCTAGCTATGAGCTTAGTAAGAACCTAATAACCTATGGACTACCTCTCTACTTTTATATAGCTAATAAGAACAGTTACAATATAAGTTTTTAGAAAGGACTGTACAAAGGTGCAGAGTAATCCTTTGGGGTGTTGCTTTTTTAAAAGTTTTTTTAGGTCTCAGTGACTTAGTATCTTTGCTTGACAAGATTTTAAACAGAAATAAATTTACTAAATATTAATCTTATGCACATCAATTTATATATATTTTATAATGTAGTTATTAAATTAATTTGAACAATACCAGACAAGCAATCACAGGAACTGTAAATTATGTAACCACATAAATTATATATAGCATTTGATCTTGCAAATACTGAGATTATTTTGTTCCTTTTTTGTAACTATGATGCAAATAGATAAACCCCAGGATTCAAAAAACTCTGTTTAGGCTTTGCGCCCAAGGCCAAGAATACAGCTTCTGTGGGACCTGACAGTATCCCTGGCCATGTTCTACTTGAACTACAGAGTGAACTGGCACCTCACCTGTGTGACCTGTTCAGTCACAGCCTCACCTCAGGCTTTGTCCCTACCGAATGGCACACTGCTACAGTCATCCCTCTCCACAAAGGAGGAGTGACTACAGACCCCGGGAACTATTGCCCCATTAGCCTGATGAGTCTGATATGCAAAGCTATGGAATGCATCATCATGGACCTAATAAACAAGGACATAGGGAATCTCCAAACTCTGGATCCTACACAGTTTGGTTTTGTGAAGGGTAGATCATGCCTGCTCAACTTGGTCGACTTCTTTGAGTCAGTCACCAGAGCTGTGGATGAAGGTAAAGTTGTTCATACAGCCTACCTTGATCTGGCTAAGGTCTTTGATACCATTTCCCACAAAGGAATAATAGAAAAACTTACTAAGCTAGGCATCAACCCCTATATCACTAGGTGGGTTGCAAACTGGCTCACAGAAAAAACCCACAGTGTGAAAGTAGCTGACTCCAAGTCAGACTGACAACCAGTCATGAGTGGAGTCCCACGAGGTTCAGTCCTGGGTCCTCTCCTGTTTGGTATCTACTTCTCTGAAGTCCAGGCCAATACCAAGGGACTCTGGCTGACAAAGTTCGCAGATGACTGCAAGTTGGGAGCTATTATTAACTTCCCAAGTGATGTTGACATCATACAGAAAGGCCTCAATGAGACCAACGACTGGTGTCAGAACCATGGCCTCAAGCTCAATGCCAAAAAAAGTGTCATCACCCCCTTTGGGAAAAACCCAGTTCCCTTGAATTACCACATTGATGGTAGTCCACTGAACACAGAAGGCGTTACAAGAGATCTGGAAACATAGGTTGACAGCAACCTTACTCCTTCCACCATGTTGCCACTGTGGTCAGAAAGTCCTTCTGTGTGGCACATCTCATTACTAAGGGTTTTGCATCCAGGAAGAAAGAGGTCATTGTCTCCCTCTACTCTTCCCTCATTAGGCCAGTCATCGAGTACAATGCCCCATTTGGCATGTACCTCACTGGACACCTGCAACAACTGGAGAGGCCGTAAAAGTGCCTCACAAAGAGGATCCTAGGCCTTAAACACTTTTTCTAGATGGACAGACTAAAAAAACTCCAACTATTCTCTGTCTCATATCGCCTACTTAGAGGCAATCTCTGCTTGACTTACAAAGCCATGTCTGACCCAGGTCTGTTAGAAATGCTACATCTAAAGAACTCCCAGTCCCTCCGCACCACACACTCCAGAGACCTCAACCTCATTACCACAATCAACAGAACATGCTGGAGGGACAGGTTCATAACCCAGAGACTGCCCATGCTATGGAATAGACTTCCCATACATGTCAAGCAGAGCACCTCACTGGCCCTCTTCAAGAGAAATCTTGATGAGTGGATGGGAAATAGAAAATTCACCCCTGGGATCACTCCAGTGGCTCTACTCGACAGAGGCAATAGGAACTAAGGTTGGGTGGCACGATGCCAGGATAATCCTATGGGCTAGGCTTGTAAAGGCTCCAAGGCCATTAGCCTAGTACACACCTATGGACCTATGAACCTACATGGAGTTTACATGTGTGAGGGGTGATGGGAGGGGAGCAGCAGTGCTCATTGCATATTCATGCCACACACCGAGTTCAAATGTAAATAAGCAAGGTTTTGTGGCTGGCAACAGTGTTGCTGGCCAGGAAACTGTAAGTGAACACGGATAGCACTCTTGTTTAAATCAGAGCACTGAAGGTTCGCGGTTTTGCATGGAATGCCAGCATGATCATCAGGGCTTTACAGATAGCTCTCAATCTGTTAGTGCAAGACATAATGGGAGGGATAATGACCCAGAAGTAATGTTTATGCCACAAAAAGAATACCTAGGTATGGCCAATAAGCTGTGTGACAGTTCACTGTGACAGAGGTGGTACACTTCAGTTACACATCAGTGAAAGATGTGTAGGAAAGTACATAAAGAAGGGTGCATTGTACTCAGTTATTGGTGTGATGAAGGCTGTGAACTATGGAGGTATTATGGCCTCTGATGTGGATGTCCTTCACATAGTCAGGACTTGTGTTACATACAAGGGTGTAGTCAGCACTGTGACCACATGCTGGTGGATGTTCCATTTTCCATCTACCCCACAACACAGATCACATACCTGTTGGTCTGATTATAGGGTGTGATGTCCACATTATACTTGGGTTATGTGTTTGTTTTCCTGATGTAACAAATCCCCCCATATTTTCTTGTTATTGCAGGTGTTGTCAAGGCTGTGGCAGCAGTCTTTGGTGTATGTTGATACTGTCTGTGTTATACTAATATCACAGCTGGAGTCAATGATTGCCCACAATCTGTAGTCCTTTAGGCAGCTGTTTGGACATAGTATGTGTATGTAATCTGTGATGTCCATTACTTAAATAATGGACAGGAAAGGGCCTAGCAGACAGTCCTGATGTATGGACCTGATCACTAGACCTGAGATATAGGTCACTTCACACATATCAGCATAGTTAGATGCCAAGTATGTGATATACTGGTCTACTCACTTGGTGATATAGCTGTTTATGGTCACATCTGACAATATTTATTGAATACCTTAGTGTGGATTTGTGTCAAATGCTTTGGCCTGATCAACTTCAACAGGATTATAGTTTTGTCATCATGGATGCCCTTGATGACCTCTTTGAGAACATCTATCAGATGTAACAGACATGATGTAGCATTAACAACTCACACAGGTCTATTGCATGTAGCCAGGATATTACTAATGTCCATTTAGAAAAGGTCCATGATGACATGATGGTCTACCTCACAGCTGAGAAGAGTCAGGATGTATCTATACATGCATGTATCAGGTGCTGTCCTCCCAACTCAGATGGATGCATGTTGATGTACACCCTTCTACAGGAACATAGCCCATGTGGGGGTGTGTACTGAAGTGTGTATTCAACTGTATTAGGAGGGTGCATGTGCTGAGTCATGCCATAGGTGATTTGTCATGCTGTCAGAGCCCATTGATTCTATGTAATATGCCTGGATGAAGGTAAGACTATCTTGATCTGACCTAGGGTTTTCACACAATCCCCCACTCAGGTGTCATTGAGAAACTTTCGCAGCTGGGGATTAACCATTATGTCACTGGATGGGTAACCAGTTGGCTCACTGACAGAACACATACTGTGAAAGTTGGTGAATCAACCTGTACCAGTTGAGCTGGCACCATTGTCATACCCCCAGAGATTTGTGCTTGGCCCTTTACTGTTTGCAATCTATTTCTCAATAGCTCAGGCTAAAGTATATGACCTTTGGCTTACCAAGTTTGCTGATTTTTGCATATTGAGTGTGATCATTGAGTCCATCAATGATAACAACATACTATAGGAGTGGCTAACACAGAGAAATGATTGGTGACAAAGCCATGCAATCTACAAATAAATGCACAAATGTGTCTTTCTTTTGTTCTTCTAAAAGGTGGAATTCCATTCTAATTGCAGCATTGACAACAGTGCTGCTATACTGAAACCCAGTGATGCAAGTACTGGCAACACATGTAGACAGCAATCTGCACTATGTCCATCAAGTATCCACAGTGGTATTAAAAGCCTGTGTTGTGTACATCATATGTCACACCATCATATTCAGATCATAGGATTGTATGACAGTACTGTATTCAAAGCTCATTAAACATTAGTAGAGTATAATGCTCTCTTCTGCATGTACCTCACCAGATACATGCAGCAGATGGAGAGACCACAGTCATTTCCACCAAGAAAACACAGGGCCTACAAAGCATGCCATGATGGATGTGGATAGACTGAAAGCCTTGTCACTGTAATCTGTATCGTATAGGATGAGGAGGCTTCTGCCTGGCCTCCAGGCCAGTCTCTGACCGTGCCCTGGTGGGAATAATGCATACCCACAAATCAGATATAGCTGATGACATCAGCAGTGTCTGTTGAGGAGAATATTTTAATAACAGTGTCCCACATGTTGGTGTAAAAGGCTCGCTGTAATGTCAAACAAGAGCACAAACACACACACACACACACACACACACACACACAGTTGACTGTAATGAGAATAGAACCCCTACCTATCTAAGGTACACAGGCTACAGACCTTTGTATTTAAGGCAAGCACCACAGCTCAAGTCTGACTTGGAGTGGCTCAGACAACACTTTATAGATGATGACTTCAGCAGTGTCTGTTGAGGAGAATATAGTAATAACAGTGCCCCACATGCTGGTGTAAAAGGCTCTCTGTAATGTCAAGCAAGAGCACAAACACACACACAGTTGACTACATTGAGAATAGAACTCCTACCTATTTAGGTACACAGACTACAGAACTCAGTACTTTACACAAGCTCCACAGAACAAGTCGGACTTTTATAAGACTGCAGATCAACTTATAGTGGATGACATCAGCAGGACATGTTGGAGAGAAGATGTTGGGAGGCCTGCATGAAATGGATGTGTAGGCATATGCAAGTATCAAAATACTGCCAATCCACAGGATTAGAGAGGTAACTGTAGGATACACACTTCTGCTCTTCTGGCTAGACACACACACACACACACACACACACACACACACACACACACACACACAGTTGACTGGAGTGAGGACAGAACCACTACCTATCCAAGTATATAGACCACAAAACTTAGTACTTTACAGAAGTGCCACAACACTAGTTTGACTTTTTTAAGACTGCAGGTCAACTTATAGTGGATGACATCAGCAGGGCATGTTAGGAGGCACACATAGGTTCATAACTTCATAGGACATTACTAGCCTAATGTCCCTAGGGCATTTATAAGCCTAGCTGTGTAAAATCACTTATTGATCATAGTTAAATGGTCATTGTTAGCAGAGCAATTTTGTGGTCAGCACTGACTGGCCCTGTCCATGCCACCCCACGGGTGAATTTAAAATCACCCATCCAGTTGTTAAGGTTGCACTTGAATAGGGTTACTGAGGAGCACTGCTTTACATGCAGTGGGAGTCTATTACAGAGGAGTGGCAATTGCTGGGAGATATATCTGTCTCTCCAGCTTGTTCTGTTAATGTCACAGACTAGGTTGAGATCGCTGGAGGGAGTTATTCTTGTACCATTTGATTTGCGTATGTGCAGCATTTACATTATGGCAGGGTCTGAGACTGCTCTGTAGACCAGGCATAGGTCACCTCTCAGCAGCCTGCATGATACAGAGTATAGTGACAGGTCTTTCAGTCTTTCCATGTATGCCATGTTTTGGAGGCCCTGGATTCTTCTGGTCTCACACCTCAGTGTTTTCTTCAGTTGCTGCAGGTGTCTGGTGAGGTACACACAGAAGGGAGCATTGTACTCAATTAGTGGTCTGAAAAGGGTAGAGTAGAGCAGAGCTATGACCTACCTGGTCTTGGATGTGATGGCTTTATTTATGAGGTGCACAATGTAGAATGTGTGTCTCACCATTATGCGCACATAATGATTGAAGTGTATATTGCAATCATGTGTTCCCAAAGTCTTGAAACACTGTGTTTGAGCTTCAAA
Source organism: Protopterus annectens (assembly GCF_019279795.1). Classification (NCBI taxonomy): domain Eukaryota; kingdom Metazoa; phylum Chordata; order Ceratodontiformes; family Protopteridae; genus Protopterus; species Protopterus annectens. The sequence goes on from NC_056732.1 coordinate 731,324,855, forward strand.
GGCTGCTATGTATATCATAATTAGCAGGGGTAGTTCATTGCCAAAGAAGATAATGAGACATTTTTTGCTTTAAGGTTCAGTCCGTGAGTTTGACACTAATCATTTGTCTGCATCAGCCCCTTGTGTAATATATTAACATAGTTGGGGGACTATATATGACTGCGTCCAGTTGACAGTCATCTGCAAACTTGGTAAGTTATAGGTCATCTCTTTTTGCCTGGACGTCAGAGAAATTGTTTCTAAACAGTTGAGAGCCCAGCACAGACCCTTGTGGTATCCCACTGGTAAGTGGTCTAGTGGTGGAGGTGCAGTCCCCAACTTTGACATTGTGTATTCTGTCAGTCAGATAGTTTGCTATCCATCTAGTAATGTATGGGTTAATTCCCAGATGGGAGATTTTCTCTGATACCTGAATGGAGGATAGTGTCAAAGGCCTTGCATAACTCATCATAGGTGGTATGTCCTGTTATCCCTCATCCAGGTCTTTGAGGTCAGTATCAAAGAGGTCCAGTAGATTTAATAATCAAGATCTACCCTTGACAAAACCAAAATAAATCTTATATCCTAAAAACCATACACCTTCTCTCACAATGTTATACTATTCCTTACTACCCATTCTGCTGGTCACTTATGAACTTACCTTCTACGAAAACCAATTACTTACTGGTTATCAGTACCCAAAAGGTCATACTATAACTCCAACTATACAACATTCCTCCTACAGTCATGCTAATAACATAGGGTTGAACTCAACAACTTGTTCTCTTTTCCTGCGTACTAATCCTTGGCACATTAGCTCTAGATCTAAGCAATACTACAAACTCTTAAACTCCTGAAGTTCATCATTAAGTACAGTCCCAGCCTTATTCTCAGTGGGGACATCCACCCCAACCCAGGCCCTTCCACATCCAATAGTAATACCCCTATTACATGCAACCTCAGCCATACAACTTTAAACAGTAGACTAGCTAACTCTCTCCTGGCCTGTCATCTCAATATTAGGAGTATTAATAACAAAATACATGAACTGCATGCACTATTGGCTGTCCACTTCCCTGAGATTCTCTGTTTATCTGAGACCTGGTTAAAAGCCAACACTACTGATAATGAAGTGTTACCACCTGGGTATAACATACATGGGTTGGATCGTGCTTCCTGGAAGGGGGTTAGCAATACTCTATAAATCTGAGTTGAACGTAATCATAAATGTTAATCAACCACCTCAGATTAATAATTCAGAAATTCTTGCCACCAGACTGCGACTTAACAAAAGTAAATGCATAAACATCATCTGTATGTATATCCCCCTGGGTAATAATATAACCACGCTTGAAGACACCCTACACTGGCTTTCATGTTACTACCCCCAAGAAACCCTGCTGTTTGGAGACTTTAACATAGACTGGGGCACCTGCTCCTTAGTGTCCCCTACTACCCACATTAACCTGCATGCATTCTCACAAATCATAACTACCCCTACCAGACTAGGTAAACCAAATCAAAAAGATAGTATACTCGACTGGGTACTCATAAATAGTAACCCCCAACTGTACACTGCTGGTACCCTCCCCGTTGACCTAAGTGACCACCTTCTCACTTATATAGTTAAACAAAAAGCCATTAATCCACAAATACCATTACTCAGAAAAGTCAGAAACAAAAATGACTTTGACCCTGCCAAATTTCAGCAGGAACTTAACTCTTGCAATTGGTCAATGCTAATACACCTCCCTCTGGAAGATGCAGTTGCATATTTTAACAACAGATTTCTTGAAATCCTTGACTGGCACCCACCTGCCCGCTTTAAGAGAACTAAAGCTAAAACTGCACCTTGGGTTTCTAAAATGTCTCTACTAAAAATCAACAATGGAAATAAACTCTGGGCCAGATGGCGGTCCATTAAACTCCCCCATTATCATGTTAAATACTGACAAGCTAGGAATGAAACTAAAATATCCATCTTAAATGACAAAAAACAATACTACTATAATCTGCAGGCAGCCAACCAGAACAACCCTCAGAAATTCTGGGCTGGTCTGAATAATCTGCTTCATCATGGTAAAACATCTACCCCTATCCCAGCTGCTACTAGTGACAAATCCCCTGAGGATGTCTCAAACAGTTTTAACCATTTCTTTACTGTGACAATTCAAGCTCTAGCCAGCCAATTACCTCCTAGCTCTTCCAACCCTGATAGTGCCACCCATTTAAACTTAGTCTCTTTCAGTTTCCAACCAGTGTCCACTTCATGTATTTGCAACTTAATTGAAAAACTAAAACCCACCACACTCTCTGCTGACCAACTCCCTGCCGAATACCTTCAAAAATCAGCTGATGCTATTGTCTCTCTAGTTTCTATACTAATTAATTGTACCATAGCTGAGGCTAAAATTCCCACCATCTGGAAAACATCCCATTACATAAAGGAGGTTCCTCCACTGAATTCTCCAATTATAGACCAATAGCCATACTTTCTCCACTTGCAAAGATCATGGAAAAATGTATACAAAAACAACCCATGCACCACCTAATCCAGAATCACCTCCTAGCCGATACCCAACATGGCTTCTGTCCACACCACAGCACGACCTCCGCCCTACTAGCTTTTACCAATACTATCAACAACAACCGTAACAATAATCAAATATCCTCGGCCCTCTTCTTGGATCTTTCCAAGGCATTTGACATGGTGGATCATCAACTGTTGATGCACACTCTGCAGACTTATAGCTTAACTCTAAAGCCCTTCAATGGTTTAAATCCTACCTCAGTGGGAGGCAGCAGGCTGTTCTCTGGCAGAACAAGCTCTCCATCCTATTACCTACCATCCTTGGAGTCCCACAAGGCTCCATACTTGGGCCCCTTCTCTTTTTTATCTTTATTAACAACCTACATACTGTCATCCCTAATGTTAATTGTATCCAATACGCTGATGACTCCACCCTGATTTGCTTAGTTACATCTCCTGCAGACTTGAGGTTTGCTACCCAGTCCGCCTTTAATATTATAGAAAATTGGCTCTCTGGACGTCGATTGTTACTAAATCCCCAAAAAACTAAAATGCTGCTATTTTCACCCACACAAAGATCTACAACTTTTACCTTCACCATAAAAGCAAAAGATGGGACAGTTATCTCCCCTGACCCTTCTACAAAACTACTAGGTGTCATTATTGATAACAACTTAAACTTTGACCTACACGTTAATCAAGTGATCAAGACCATCAATAAAAAACTTGGGTCACTATACAGAATAAAAGCCTTCTTAACCCCTCCAGCTAAGATTGCCATTGCCCGCTCACACCTACTCTCAACCCTACTATATGCTCCCCCCCTTCTCTCTAATCTAAATAAGTCTGTACTTAACAGACTATCAACATGTTACAATCACATTGCCAAGTTTGCCACTGGCCTGCCTTTTAGAACACACCACTGCACCAACCTTAAACAACTTGAGTGGCTAGAACTTCCCAGTCTTATCCAATTTAACCTTCTGGTTGTGGCCAAGAAAATCCTCCTAAATCCAGATAATACATCTGCCCTTAAAAATATTATTACCCCCTATAACAATTCAAGAATACTTCAATCCTCAAACAAACTACTAATTCAAACTATCAAAACTATTAATATAGCTGGTGACTCTCTCTTTGCAAACACTGTTGGCAGAGTCTAGAACCTACTGCCAGCTGAAATTACATTGCTCTCCTCCCTAACTCAATTTAAAACCACACTCAAACATCTGGCTCTAAACTGGCTTTGCCACTGTAACAAGCCTGGCTAACTCATACCTCATATGTAAATAAATTATTAGTCAATTTACTGTTAATCTTCTTTCTCTCCTGACTATATCCAGGGGTTAACCCTTACCAGTGAAATTGTCATTCTGCCTTTGTAAATATCAAATCTGTAAAGTGTCTTCATTTTTATTTTAATTGTTGCTGTTTGACTTGGAGCTTTTCTCCCCGGGCCTCTGCTGAAAATGGACATGATTCCAGTCGGACTATCCTGGTCAACAAATGTAAAATAAAAATAAAATAAAGTAAATAAAATAGGTCGGGTCAAGTGTGTTGAAGGTCACCTATGTCCCTGCAGATAATGTCCATACCAATTCCTTCCCTAGCCTTGCAAATAAGGCTTTTTAGGCTTATGGGTCAATAGCTGTAGTTCTGCATGTTACCAGATTGAAGTGCATTGCATATCACATGACATGTGATATTAATTTCTGTAGTCTAGGTGATATATGTGTGGAAAAAGTACATAGACACCAGGGTTGCAGTGCTTGGAGAAAAGCAGCATATGGCTGTATTGTAAATATGTGACATATTGTTAGAACCTTCAGTTTATGTGTCCACATGTAATTTCATGTCATGTCAAACAGCAGTAATACATAATAACATTTACTTTTCCATAGCAAGGAAAGTAGTGGATTTGTGAGACGGTTGGCAAAGTGTTTGAGCATGCGAGATACACATTTTCAATACTTTCCATGTTTGCACGTACATAAGCGGTGCACAAACACAAGCTGTAGTGTGCAAACATGAGCTGCATTGAGAAAAGTCTGAGAGTCAGTATTTAGTCTATGAAACACACCTGCTGCTTAAATGACTCTGTGGCAGCAGATGCAAATGGATTGACATGTTTCTTTTTGAGCCCAGATGATACTGGGTTTGACTCCAGGTGTATCCAATACTTTTAAAGACTTTTAAATAAACAGTGATAATGCAATGACATGAATTCATTGCATGTATTGCTGTGTGTTGACATAGAACAGTGCATTTAAGTGGCATTGCATGGAGATAACAGCAGCATTGTGCCACCACTCACCATTGCTGTGCATTGGTGTGTGATGTGAAACTCTGCACAAACATAGAGCCCAGAAATTGAAGGGATCCATTGCTTTTTCTGCTACTTATTTGTGTGTTGTCTGTGATTCTATTTTTGAGCAGATTAAAGGTGTTAAAATGGGGTGGGTAGGAAAGTGGTGAAATGGGGAGTAAGCAGGGGGAAAAAAGGGGAAAGCAATACAGGAATGTGCAGGAGGGAAGTAGGAAAGAACCATAGCTATCCATTTCTTTAACAGTGTAAACTGAAAATATGTGCAGAATATTATTTTGGACTGTCACCTCCACAAAGAGGAGTGATAATGCAATCATGTTGTATAGCCAATTGGACTGAATCAAGTGTTTCAAGAAGACATGTGTGTGAAATGGAGAGCTATCTAAGGGATGACTACTTTTTTTGTGGACAGATGCCCATTTTTTTTTTAATTCAGTAAGACAGGACTGCTGGGTAAAGGATGTAGGAATGACTTGGTCAGGTAAGTTGGGTAGGTGAAGAAGAAAATGCAAACATAGAAGACAAACAAGACAAGAGTCAGGGACGGTGATAGATACAAAAGATTGGGAGACACCATGATTGGGGTGAGGAAGGGGAAAATATAGGCTCATGGACATCAAGCTTGGAGACAGTGAGAACTGAGTTCTTACCCATTGGACTGTCATCACTGTTCCCTTACTCCACTGGTGGCTGGAGTGCTTGATGTCTCCTTCTCATACCATGGACCATGAGGGAGAGCAGCCTCTCCATCCTTCATGGGTGTACGCCAATGATGAGGTGCACAATGATATGCACCATCCCTGGCATCTCCCTGTGGATGATGAAACCAAAACCTCTGCCACTGCTCCTGGAGGGTACCAATGCACCAGTTTCTGGGGAAGTACTACCTGAGAGCACAGGTAGTGCAGGGGCAGCAGAGGCAGTGCTGCCAGGTTGGCTCCCAGATGTGCTGGGCATTGGTGCTGGAACCGGTGGAGCAGGGGAAGGCTGATCCACAGGGGCTGGCCTACCTTGTTATGCTATGTAGCATTTAGTGATGTGGTATACATGTATGACATGGAGACATTTTGATGACACATAATAGAAAATAAAAAAAGAGAGGTAAGGAATGGGGTTAGAGAAAAAAAGAGATAAAATTAGTACCATCATATGTGACATGCAGTGCATTAATAGGATTATACAACTCATTTATCTGAAGTATTACATTTAAGTATATCTCCTAACAGATACACACTATACTACAGATTGTTGAAAGTAATCCTTGAAATGTGCATATATTGCATAACTGCATGTTCCAATTATACAGATTACAGTTTATAGCAGGGCATTTATGCCACGGGCATAGAGCTTTTAATTTAATGGAAATATTATTGAAGAAATAACAGTATTGTATAATTGTGAATTGTGGCATTTGAACCCACAACCACCGACTGCAGTCTAATATTGGACTCTTAAAACTGGTTTGTGCTACAGACTAATGCATACATACTTGCTTTTACAGTTGGGCTATGCATGCTCAATTTGATACTCCATAAAAAAATCAAAACAGCTATTTTTAACTTTTAATGCTACAATAATACTTCTCTTCTGCTGCATACATAGCACTTGCTTTTCTCAGTCTCTCCAGTCGAGCAACATGAGGCTGCCGATCGAGCTCACTCTCAGTGGCAGCTGAGGAAAGAACAGAAAAGAACATACGAGCATTATAATACCAGTCTTGCCTATATTTAACAAGTACTCTGTTATTGGCATACTAACATAGCTGTGGGATGTCTGCAATTTTAAATTCCTGCGATCAACAGTCGACAGTAGCCCTTTTTCTCCTGCGTAGATCATTAAAATGATGCATACATGCTCTCCTAGGCCAAACTATTCTATGCCTCAGACTTGTACTGGGAGCCAGCATAGTCCACCTGCAGAAGCCTTTAGCTGTGGTTCTATACCAGGAGTCCAATAAATATTCTGGACTCCTGGACATCCCACCTCTGTACCCTAAACTTGGCACCTTCCTCTCTAACTCCAGCCATGCCTACCAGCTGAACTAGATGAATGGAAACTGATGCTTTCCTACCAATTCCAGTTATCTCGTTTACCAGTAGTGTGCAAATCTGAGCAATGATGCTAACCATGTTTAAGTGATGTTAAGAGGACAGCAGCAATGCCAAGCAGGGAGGAATTAAATAATTGAAAGTGGAAGGTTAATCTCTGACAGTTGCCCTTAGTTTGGGGGGTATCTACTGATGTAGCCTGGAAATATATATATTGGTAATTGAAGGTAACTGTTAGGTGAGTTAGGTTTGCAGACATGCACTGGGGGCATAAATGCAATGACTGGCACATTTGTTTTTACCTTTATACACTGAGAAAATTGATTTTTACACTGTGGGATTCAAACCTAGGCATAAGGGACAGAGTTGATCTTCCATCTTTGCTCAGAAGAAGTGTTGCTCAGCCATAGTCAGGAATCATTCATAAATACAGGTGACAGTTTTAGCTGTTACACATGTATGTGTGTGAACTGACAAGATTATTGGATATAGATCCAGTTGTTTATGTGTCTTAGGTAATTGTGAAGGCAGTGCAAGTCCAGATAGCAGAATTATACTTACAGAAATATAGTACACAGTATACCCTCAGTCATACATTTGAAAATACAATAATGGCGTATTATCCCTCATACATATAATTCATATCAGCTCCACTAGCTAAAGTGTTATAAGCGAGAATTAATTTAATGGGAAGTGGAACAACAGTAGAGATGTATGGAGTATCTTGTATTAGAACCCAGGATCATGTGTGTGATAGTCCTACACTTACACCATTTGCCACAAGAATATTGAAATATCACTTGGTTCATTGCTAAAAACTGCACTATCACAAAAGCAAAAAAAAAAGCAAAAAAAAAAAAAAAAAAAAAAAAAAAGGTCACACACCCTATATTAGAACCCAGGACCATCTGTACTTCAGCCCTACATGACTAGTTACATGACATTCACTAATTTAATAATCATTCTTAAGGTCTCTGTGTTAACTGCTGTGCAATACTGCTTAGCAGGTTTGCACAGTGCCTAACAGAAGTAATTGAATGTATCTGGTTTCAGGTTTTGGCTGTCTGAGTCCTGTCTGCAGGTGTTTGATTGCTGCAGCTGCTGAGGAACCTTGCTAATTGCTGTGTAATGCCACTAAGCACAGTCGCATGATGAAATACAGAAATTGCAACAATTTATTGTTTTTGACCTTTATCCTTTTACAGACACCCTGTTTACAGGTGTTCTGCGGGTGTTTTGTATGCTTCCTGGGTGGGTCAGTAGTCCAGTTTGTGCACTGCCTTGCTTCACACAAACAAGATAAATACAGCCAAACCTAACATTCGTTTTTCTCCACTTCCAGTAATTGCGCTAAGAGGCACATCATGCAAACACTGCCCCCCCCCCCAAAAAAAAGAAAAGAAAAAAAAGACGCAAATAGTTGAAATGAGGAAAAACAATCTATGACATACACACTAGAAAATATTGATACACATGAGATATTTCTACATAGGTCTGGATTTGAAGTCTCACTCTAATGAACCTTCAGAACACAGGAAGGATGCCTTATCCCTCTTTGCCACGCAAACAGCTTTGCAGCAAGGAGCTGAAATCATTCTGCATATAACCAACTGCAGCATTATCTACAGTAATATGAAACCATACAACTGTTATTTGTACATTTATTATTTTGGATGCAGTGCGCTAAGTGATCACACAACCAGTTATGACTATTGCTTGCAAATATATGGCTCTGTCTTACCTCTCTGTGTTTGTTGGTCATGCTTCTCTTATTTGACCAGCAATTTGAAGCCTGCATTCTGTAAGCGATTCTATATCATTGTCCTTAAAATGTGTGAGGATATTAAATGGCAATATCATATGCAGTTGCCAACAAATGAAGGGGAGGTTGGATGTTAATGAACAGAACCTGTGAATTGTGTGCTTCTTAATTACATTTCCAACCTTACATCTAAAACTTTGTAAGTCCAACCTGAAATACCCACTGGATGTAGGACAGTCTGCATTGCTGTTGTGTTTTCCTTCTCCCAACCAGTAATCATTCACAGTTGCAATCCATTAAAAACAAACACTGAGGGAGTGCCTGCACTACGTTTACATCTACTACGCAGAGCCAAGTATTTGGGATTCAGCAGTTCTAATGAGTTCACACCTGATTGCATCTTCACAGTGCTAACAGCCCTACATCGACACCATAAAAAAGCAACCGTGTAGCTAGGGGAACTGAAGGTGAGGAAACTTGTTTATTTGGAGAGCACAGAAAAGAGGCAATTACTTTGGGATATATCTGCACAGAGGATTACTGAACTTGAGAAGGTATGCTTGAATTTTGTCAGCTGCATACTATATATGCTGGAATGTAATTAAGAAAAAATCTGAAATAAAGGCTTTTACACTTTTATCTGTATGCATTAGTTGGAAGTGTACTGATGCCATGGGCATGTTTGCCAGGGCATTTCACAGGTATACATGATTGGCAATACCTTAAAATGGAATAATCTGTGTTAAATCTGCAGACATGTTTCAGGGACAGTACATTTGATAGCATGTTTAGCATTTCAAAGATGGTTTGTTAGCAAAAATGTGTCATTTGCCAGTTCTTTTTTTTTGGGGGGGGGGGGGCAAAGCTGCATTTCTATTATGGCACAAACAAGGATATGCTGTTATTGTTAGCGTACTTTTTTTGCATCTAGACTGTTGTTTGTATTTCATATCTCTAGACTATTTTATGTTTCTCCAGTGGGTAATATTGAAATGCTACCTTTTCTGTTTTATCTGGAAACAGTTATTTTGTAGTTATGTGATACTTATGTGTATTATCCTTCTATTGTCTATTAGGACACCTAGGACAATGTCACCCAAGCATCTCAATCCTCTAAGACCACCCTTCACTGATGCTGAAAATCATATCATTGTTGATGCTTTTAGGCAACATGGTGCCTTCCTGCTTGAAAGGGGGTGAGGAGATATGTGACACAGAATGTAGATTTGGCAGTAGATTGTCAATGATGTAAATGCAGTGGGTAACCACAGCAGGACAAATGAACATCATAAGACCACTGACATGATCTCACCTGTACGGAAAAGAGCAGCTGCAGTGGGTCATGATTGGGTGGGTACTTGGGGGGGCTGCTGATACAGAGCCACAACTACCACCAAATTAAGAGTTCCTGTCCACTGTCAGGAATCCAGACAGCTCCCAGGAAAGTGCAGAACAGCATGTCCTTGACACTGGTGCTACTGTTTCAGGGACAGCAAGCATGTCCCAGGATGAACTTCAAGGTAGGCTTTTGTATCTCAATTGTTGAATACTGTTGTATCGTAAAACAATTTAAATTAATACATTACTTCTGTTTCACAAGAATTTTTTTTGGGAGGGAGATTAAAGATTGTTACAGTTAGCCACACATTCTGATTGATTAGCTTAGTTTGGAGTTGTCATCCAAATTATTGTTGAAAGTATAGTTAATGGACATATAAAGGGGAAAAAGTATTACCCCTTGTGTTACTGTTAATTGTGATGATGTTGTCTTTACCATTTGCTTAACTTCTTCCAGGACCATCTAGCTTGCAGAGGGTATGCTCTTTTGCAAATGGTAAGCCAAACATTTTTATGTCAGTACAGTTGAGCAATTCAAATAAATATTTTAGTGTGTGATGTTGACATCAGGATTGTTGTGTGTATTGCTGTACTGTCTAATAGTGGTAGCACTGTTATTTTGTTAGGATATATTGGAATATAGTAGTTTAGGTATTAATTTTTCCTACGTTTGTTACTTATTATCACAGGTAATCCTGACAATGGAAGTGTGGAACTTCTACTACCTGATGTCAGAGTATCAGCAGACTCTGATGATGATGGTGGCCAAACAGAGACACAGTCAGAGGGTGGTGCAGAGACTGAATCTGACACTGTGGCTGACATACAGCCATCCCCTGAAATTCCATCTGACATAGCCTGTAGGCCTATGCCTACCCATTTCAGTGAGCCCACAGATATTGAACAGACAGATAGCAAGACAATTGATCATGGAAGTGTGGTTACTGTAGCTTCAGTGCCTGTTGACTCTGGTCATAGCCAAAGAGTGGGCAAGATGCCATGCAGGAGGATTGTAAGGGGTGCTCGGAGGAGGTCTGCTGTTCATTCTCTATCTTATCCAGGTGTCTCTTCCTGTGCCATTCAGTATATGTTTAGGACCATCATGGAGGCACAGACACATCTCCATCCCCATAGGTGCTCTAGAGAAATGCTTTGGGTTGTAGAGGTGGCACAGGCTGACATGCATGACTGCCTCCATCATGTTACTGATTCAATGGATTGGATGAATGACATGTTGGAATGAGCTGTGTCTGTGATGGAACATCTACTGGGTGGGGGACGGCATCCTCATGGGTGTAGGTCAGCCGTATCATCTGCTGTTAGCCAACATGGCCATGCCCGATCATGCTCCCATAATGGCAGTACTTCCACTGCTCCTTCAGTGGGTAAGCTGTCCACTTGCAGACATGGCAGGCTATGAGGCTGTGGTTCTGGGCATATTCACGAGGGCAGTTTATCCAGCAAACATCAGTCACATTCAGGTAGCAGCAATGCATCTGACAGTGGGTGTGGTCATGCCAGTGCAACTCCTGGCAGAGCCATTTCTCATAGTCAGAGATGACAGTGATGAACTGCCACCTCTTCCCTACATGGCTCACACTTGTCCGACATACCAAGACATAGAGCTAGTACAGGACAGGGCTGTGTTCATGCAGACACTCACACACCAATTTCACCTGGAGGACCCCTACAGACACACACAACAGTTATATAGTTCAGCCATGTAGCTTAAAATTCATTTTCTCTCACTGGCTATTTATTGGTTTATCCAAATGTCTGCCTGCTTCTCTTTCTTACTCACACACACTCACCGACCTTTTGTGTTAGCTTAGGCTTCCTGCCTCCCCCATCACCCTGTGCAAGTGATGATAACTGTGCCATATCCCTGATTTTTATCTTTTGGATTCAGGGATGCATAAGCTTTGTGTTGGATGCTCAAGGTGCATAGATGACTTAGTGTTTAGTATATCTGCATTTGTGATGTTGAACTGGTAATTGTACCTTTGACTTATATTGGTCTTAGAAAGTTTGACAGTTGATAGCATCAAAATTTTCCATCTTTATTGTTAGATCATCCTGTGAGGGTTGTGAAGTTTGAAACATGTATTATTACTTTCTAATTTCTCTTTTTAGTGATTTTCCAGTACAAACATATGCTAAACTGAGGCATGCAGTGACCATCACTACTTTTGAGAGGTATGGCTGTGTGAATCCTTGATACCTGAAGCCTTCTACTTAATAATGGACACCTATAAGTCAAATAAGTCTCTGCTGTCACATGTTAAGGTAATTTCTGTACAAATCACACACGTTTTACTTGCTTACACTACCAAGTAACAATGTGCAAAGATATGCCAGTCATTCATATTATTATGCAATACACTCCAGGTTCAACACTTACCTTGTAAATCCAGCAGTTGCAAAAGTTTTAGTTCAGAGCTGAATGTCTGATGCAACCAGTACACAGCCAGTACATGGGAAGGTAAAAGTTGTGATAGTTGCCTGACATCAATGTTACTATATGTATGTGCATAGGAGGAAGGCGTTAGGTCCTTAGGTGGTGAGTGAGTGTGCTATGCATTGTCTCTTAGCCAATGTGAGTACATGTTGAGCATGTCTACATCTGGCTACTCCCACAGCAGCTGCTGGTCCCCCCTCTGACTCCTCATCTGCATGTGGTTGCAGTGACTTTGTATTGGTGGTGGAATGTGTGCTACTTCCCCTTGTTGATCCTGCTGAAGCTGTTTTCTCAGAATGATGTTGAGTAGCATGGCACATACTGTGAATATTTCAGTACATGTCCATGGATTGTATTGCAAGGCTTCCTCAGGTGTATCTAGTCACCAGAACCATAACTTTAGCAGCCCAAACACACACTCTGTGATATTTCTGGTTTGAGTGTGTGCCTCATTATGGCATTCTTCAGTGGTTATGTGTGTATTTCTGATGGGTGTCATCAGCCATGATTCCAGTGCATAACCTGCATCCCCAGTAAATAACCCTGTGGGATATCCCCCATAGCGAACAGCTGATACAGCTGGGAGGTGTGCCAGATATGTGGTAACTGCCAGCGTTGCCAGCATGTTCATAGGTTCATAGATTAGTACTAAGCTAACTGCCCTTGTGAGCCATTTTAAGACTAGCCAATTATCCCTTGTGAGACTCAAACCCTGTACCTTGTGTTTGTAAGGCAAATACCTTAACCATTAGGCCACCCTCCCAACCCCCATGTTCAAGATGATTCCCTTGGCATTGCACACAACTTGGCAGTTAATAGAGTAAAAGCCCTTTCTATTAATACAGAGCCTTCTCTGTTCCCCAGGTTGTGCCTTAATTTCTACATGCGTGCAATCTATGGCACCCAGTACTTCAGGGTAGGGTGTTACAGGGTAAAACTCCTGGATATTTCTGGCCCTATCCTCAGGAGTACAGGGAAAATATATTTGGTCACTAGCATGTTGGAGCATAACATTCAGGAACTGATGGAGGATCCTGGAGGCTGATGCCTGGGACACCCCCAGCATGTCCCTTGTTGGCCACTGAAAGGTACCTGTAGCTAAGATTGTAAGTGTTACACACACCTTTATCTCCTTTGGGATGGATTCCCCTTGGTTTGCCCTGTCTCTGAGTTGAGGATGACAGAGTTTGCAGAGTTCCTGTAGTGTGTCTCTATCCACCCTGTAGTGCTTTACAGTTTCCACATCATGTAGATTGTGATAAGTTACCTGGGGTCCAAAAACTATTCTCCTTCTTGGCCTTGGTTTATTAGCAGCAGTAGCAGCATAAGCTTCAGCCTGTTGCACATACAGATGAATTAAAGCAACAGCAACCCCTAACATTGTTTCTGCTATATTTCAATAGATTTTGGAATTCACAGGGAAACCAGCACTGAGTCCACATCATTGGTTTATAGCTTGTTGAAAAGCTCCTCCATCTTGGATTGGTTGATTAGCATAAAATTCAGCTGCTTATGCTGTTATTTGCATGCTATGGTGTTTATCTTTTTTTTTTTTTTTTGCGTGGCTGTGCGCAGGTCTACACACTGTGTAGAGTCACATACTGAATCCAAAACGATGCACATGGTGTAAACAGACCACATAACCTTTATTGTATCTGGCCGAAATACCTCTTTTCACAGACTCATTTTAAATTTACACTTTGAGTCTGTTACAACTGCTGACAGCAGCGCACTTTAAGATTATTTGCCTATTAACTTATTCATGTTAATGGATCCCTGAAAGTTTATAATCTAAATGCCATTGGGTGCATCTTGAAAATTTTGACAAGAATCAAGTTATAACCTCACAATTTCAGCATACATGTTTATGTCCCAAGAACCATGCATTTCAGACCTGTTTTTCACAGAAGGAACATCTTATCTGTCTAAAATCAGCATAACACATCCATTTGCTTGCTGTTTAAATGACATTTAAAAACCACTTGTTTTAAAACATAAGGTGAGCAACATAAAATATTAAGAATAGTGTTTACACTGGGCTATGGCAGTGAATATTAATTTCTTTAAACAACTCACAGAACTTCAACTACGCACGCATACTGCCAAAAGCATTTTGTTCACCCAGCTTTTATATTAAGTAGGTTTGTATTACTTACTTGGTATCTAAAATATTTAGACCAGTATGGTATATCATTTAATATATCTCTAGCTGCATTAGAGAACCGTGAAAAATCAACTTTGCATGTACTTAGAGATGTGACTAGGAGTGAACGCATGGAAAAATGAAAATAATTAGACTTTGTAATTTACAGGAAATTAATTAGAAATAGTAGAATATTTTAGTATTGCGTATACTAGAAGCCTTCTCTGTTAGACGAAGGAAGATAAAATGTATATTTCTGCTTATATATATATTATTCTTTGCATTTATACCATATTTGTCTTGTTTAAGCATGCAACGAATAAATGTAAAATTATATTCCTTTTGCTATTACGGTGGACCCTTAATCAAAATTAGAATAATAATTATTTTATTTGCAGTCATCAGAAGACAAACATGAATCATTTGTTTTTCCTTTTCTCACCAGCAAAGAATATTAATTACACATTCATGTGTCTACAAAGCAAATACTCTGTCTTAAATTATCCTCATGGAAGTGAAATTTGCATAGTATTGTAATGCGCACACACACACACACACACACACACACACACACACACACACACTTACATATATAACACATATATATTATTTTATATTTCTTGTTTTTGTCTTTTTTTCCCTTGACTCCTAATGCCAAGGTCATATGCCTTCAGGCCTTTTAACAGAAGATTTGCTTATCAAAGCTCCAGAACTCAGTAAGTCTATTGATATATTAGCATTTTCTCTTTGTTTATCTGAGCCAAGAGAGCTTGGTATGTGTTTACTCTGAGTAAACATGTTTGTTTCTAGTGTTTCTAAGAAAAAGCCATTGTCCCCCCTTGAGGCCCCTTTTTACACAAGATTCCTAGACCTGCTTATTTATAGGAATTAAGCACAAATAATTAAATGTACATTTATTAGGGCAGCTGCAGTGGTGCAGCAGTTAGCATTGCCGCCGCACAGCAAGATCTTCTTCCTCGTGGTCGCGTGGGTTTCCTCTGGGTGCTCTGGTTTCCTCCCACATCCCAAAGACATGCTGTAGGTGGATTGGACACTCTAAATTGGCCCTAGGCATGAGTGCGTGCATGTGTGTGCCTTTTGTGGAAGGTTGGGCACCGGGCTGGCAACTCGACACCGTAAAACTCCACTGCCAATCATGAGCGGATAGGTGATCCGCTGCGGCGACCCCTAACCGGGGAAAGCTGAAAGAAGAAGAAGAATTAAATGTACATTTATTCTGGTAATTGTACCTTTGGAGAGGAAATAGTATACAAGCACTAGAGGGATAAACATATAGTTGTTTTGTATGCTACAATCAACTTTTTTACTTCACAGCATGTCTACACAGTACAATCAAAATATTTCTGCCTAACATTTCTGTAAAACATATTGCACTTTGTTTACTATTATTCACTTGTTATAAATTCCTCTGGGTGTATATATTTAGTAAATAAAATGAAGAAATTATCAAATGTATTTTATGCATTCTAACTCACAAGATTTTTATATTAGATTTAATTTCAGTATTCTTGGTTCCATTATGTTTTCTCAGTAGGAGTATTTATAGGCACATAATAATGAAACATGTAATGTACTACCTTAAACTGGCAGAGTGTACATAAGCTAAAATACTGTATAACTGTTTAACATGCTCATTAGGATTTATGTCAGATTATTGAGTTTTTGGAAACTCGAACTTCATATGGTTAAGACCATATGTTTGATTTTCTGAAAACTTGAAGCATTTCTATGAAGATTGCAGTACAGTGGGGATCGGGGAATTTACCCTTTTCCCCACTGTAGTGGGATCTTGGAGTTGGTATATATAGTTTGCAGGGAGCTTACCCCCTGCAAAAATGTAGATTTTGGTTACTTTGTTTTTTTCAAGCCTTCAGAAAGTTGAACATATGGTCTGGACCATGTGAAGTTCGGGTTTTCAAAAACTCAATAATCTGACATAAATCAGGTTATTGTTAGTTCTTCTCTTGAGTGGACTTGTAACAAACACATATAAAATAATATTAAAAAATATTACAAATTAATGTCTAGTTATACACACAATATGACATTTGTATTATTGCCTCTTTCTTTATTATTATAGTCCCCCGAGAGAGAAGAACTATTTTCTTTCAGCAGCAATCACTACACATAACATATATGTAAGGGTCCATATCAGAAGTTTTCAGAAACTCACAATTCATTTTGCTCAAAACTTTTAAATGGAGATTGAGGTACAGTGTGGCTCAGGAAATTTACCCTTTTTTCCACTGTAGTGTGATCTCAGAGTTGGTATATGAATAAAATATGATGTCCGACTAAAATCTCACCAGACTGCCACCAATAAAATGTGATATCCCTTACCACCCTGGGTCAGTAGTTAAGGAGCTTCAATCCTCACTACTGATTCCAATATGAGACTGTCACTTAAACAGGAGTAATATTTCACAATTTTCCCCTAGGAGCACAACAAGAACATTCTCTATAATCCTGGGAATGGACTGTATACTTCTTTTCACCCCTAATGTACCTCCATACACAAATGCTGTAGATATAGCCAACCTACTGGCTGACAGATTCAGTGAAAACTTTACCCCTCTGTCCCCCCATTAGCAAATCAGGACATCCCCAGTACCTGTCCCCCTCCCCTTATCTCTAGGGAACAGGTCATCACTGCCCTCTCAAAGGCAAAAAATACAGCCTCCATGGGACCCGATAACATCCCAGGGTGCATCCTACATGAACTCAGGCATGAACTTGCAGCACCATTAGGCACCCTATTCAACCAAAGCCTGAGTATCGGCTTTGTCCCAGCTGAGTGGATTATAGCCACTGCCATCCCTTTACACAAAGGTGGAGCATCCACCGATCCAGGAAATTATAGACCCATCAGGCTAACTAGCCTGATCTGCAAGGTCATGGAACAGATTATCATGGACCTCATTAACAGGGACATTGGCAACCTCCAAACACTCGACCCCACACAGTTTGGCTTTGTCAAGGGGAGGTCATATCTGTTAAATCTGGTTGACTTTTTTGAGACAGTCATCAAAGCCATGGACGAAGGGAAGACGGTGCACACCACCTACCTTGACCTGGCCAAGGCCTTTGACACTATTCCCCACTCAGGCATAGTAGATAAACTATTTTAACTAGGTATCAATCCACATGTTATCAGATGGGTAGCATACTGGATCACTGATAGAACCCACCTAATTAAAATAAGGGAAGCCACCTCAAGCAGTAGACCCGTGACATGCGGCGTACCCCAGGGATCGGTCTTGGGGCCTCTGTTATTCAGGATATACTTCTCTGAGGTGCGGGCAAAACCAGTGGGCTATGGCTGACCAAGTTTGCAGATGACTGCCAGCTGGGCATGGTCATCAATTCCCCAAGTGATGTGGCCGTCTTCCAAGAGGGTCTCACCCAAGCAAATGACTGGTGCCAGAAACATGGCCTCAAGCTGAATGCCAAAAAATGCATCATCATCCTCTTTGAGGAGAGTGATGTCCCCACATATTATCACAATAATAACAGCGTTCTAAGCACACAATCAGTCATGAGGGATTTGGGCACCCAGGTTGATAGCAACCTGACTTTTGACCACCGTGCTGCTTCCATTTTATGGGAAGCTTTCTATATGGTGTACCTCATAAGTAAGGGTATCTCATTCAGAGACAAGGGGGTCATAACATCTCTGTATTCTTCCCTTATAAGGCCAATGATTGAGTACAGTGCCCCCTTCAGCATGTACCTTGCAAAACACATGCAGCAGCTGGAGAGACCACAGAAGTTCCTCACCAGAAGAATCCAGGGCCTCAAACATCTACCCTACACAGATAGGCTAAAAGCCCTGTCCCTCTACTCAGTTTTATACAGACTTCTCAGAGGGGACCTCTGTCTGGCATACAAAGCAATCTCAGACCCTGCCTTGATGGGACTACGGCATATCTGTAAGTCAAGCTCCACTCAAGTAACCCACACATGTGACCTCAACCTGGTCTGTGACATCAACAGGACTTGTTGGCAGGACAGATTTGTGTCCCAGAGACTCCCCCATCTGTGGTCTAGATGCTGGCTCCACTTCAGGCCGAGTACCTCATTGTCCCTTTTCATGCACAACCTGGATAACTGGATGGGAAACAGAAAATACACCCCTAGGATTCTACCCATGTCCCTCCTGGACAGGGGCTTTGGGTGCTGACTTGTCTAAACATGGGCTAAACTCTTGGCTAGGCTTATAAGGGCCTCAGGGCCAATAGCCTAGTAACTTCCTATGGCCCTTATTACATACTCCAGAGCAATGTGTCCCAGTTTAAGACCTCTGATGCACTCACACTCAAAGTAAATTTAAATCTCACACATCCAAACACTTCTGGGAAGGCTTGGCGCATATTTCCAGCTGTTTCCCTTCCCCAAAATAATATGGTAATGCTGCCACCAATCACAGTGTCTTCATGCTCTTCTAAAGGGGTGTCCAATTATGAAAACTGAATATCAAAATAAATGATAGCTATGACCAGAAGCAACCAGGTCTTCGAGGTGACCTGGGGAGTATTAAACAGGTATAAGCACTCTCTAATCTTTAAAGAATACACTGATTTCCAGCCACAATGTAAAGTAATGAAAAACATTCCCAGCCACAATGTAAAGTAATGAAAAACATTTAATAACAAGTAAAATGAGCACAAGAATGTAAATCAATAGCTTTCAATAAACACCAGAATTCAGTTACCAGAAATGTAAAATTAAACGGTAGGATAAAAGTCTATAATTCTATAAAAACTCTATCTTAATAACTAAGCTTTCCTAATCCAACTAGAGAATGCTGTCCCTGATCTAATCTAACACATAACAGCAAGGCAAAGGCAGGCTTGCAGTTTTTGGTGAGTTCTCTTTCATGGGTGTCCACTGACTGCAACTCTTTGATAACAGCTGCTCTTCTCAAACTGCCCAGCACTTGACTAACTGCACAGTTTAAGAATTTCAACTGTCTTATTTTAAAAATAACAGTCAGCTGTTTGAAAAATTTCTTTTTCCTGTCAATCAGCTGTTCAAATAATCACATAGCAACCAGGAGCATTCTAATGACTTCACCTACTGTTCAGCTGATTCTCCACAAATGTCCCTCACAAACATGTGCAATAAGAAATGCATTGAAACACTGACAGATTCTTTAAAAATTCTGGTTAAACAGGGAAATACTCAATTTTTAAAAAAACATTTACATTTTCACAATTAGACATGCTGGCATATAATACAAGTTAATCTGAGAATATACACAAATCTCCTGCCAGACATGTTAACACAGATGATAGTGTTTTCAATTTCTTCACATGGTATATATAATATGCAGGTGGTGGGGTGTGCAGGGGGGCTTGCCCCCTTTCAAAAACATAGAAAAAAGATTTTTGTTCTTTTTTGAAATTCAAGTTTTTAGAAACTTGATCATATCATCTCAATAATATGAATTTCGAGTTTCTGAAAACACAAGCTTCTGACATAGACCCATATGTAGATGAACAATCTTCTATAAACCTATATAAATCAGCAGCAAGTTTGCATATTTATGTAAAAAGTAACAACAATTGAATAGAGTCAGAACATTTAATTTATATATTATCTAGTTTTCTGTCTCATGATGATACTTTATTCTTACATCAAGACCTAAAATATATTTAAACTCAAATCCTTTGTGGGTTTTACATTTGTGCACCCTTTAACAGGTTCATTTTAGTACACATATTTTTTCACTTTCTTTACTAGATGTGTATTTATTTATTTTTTATTCTTACTGAACACTAAAGTCATGCTTTGGAACCAGCTTATCAGACAGTAGCAACAACTTATCTTAGAGTGTGGAGATTCTTCAATTATAGAAAACACATTTTCTTACCTTTCCGAGGAAAACACAACATGCATTTGATGTCTCCTCTTTTTCATGGAAGGAACACCTTATCTGCCTAAAGTCAGCACAACACACCTTTGGCTTGTTTAAATGATATTTAGAAACCTCTTTTTAAAACAGAAGTTTAACAACATTAATTAGAGAGTGTGTGTGTGTGTGTGTGTGTGTGTGTGTGTGTGTGTGTGTGTGTGTGTGTGTGTGTGTGTGTGTATTTACATATGTTTGGTAATTGTTCACTCTACAGAAAGTATCATACTAGTATAATTAAGCATTATACCAGAATGATTACATTACACTTGGGTAGATGACCCTTGACTTGGTGTGAAACACACACACACATATAATTTCTGTTGATTCTATTTTCTGTATTTGTCTGTTTAAAATTCTGACTTTCCAGATGTTCTGTTTAGCAGGTGCATCATTTCTGTGGAATTCTACATCACCGACCTTTCCAGCATCTCAGCCATGGAGTTCCTTAGACTGCTGAGATACATAGCTTCCTGTATATCGATGGTACTTTGAACCAGGTTTGCTCATGTGAAAACTACACTGGAATGTCAGGAATATGTGGTGTCAATAATCTACACTCTCTCCTGACCAGTATATACTTGCTTCCTTACATTAGGAAGGAGACTGCATGATAAATCGAGAACATCAGCTTGAGCAAATAAGTTTCCTTCAAGCTTTAACCAGTCTCAGATTATGACAGCAGACTTCTTGGACACTTCTTGAGGAACCAACACAGCAGACCTGAGAGTTCAAGGAACTTCAGACAAACCAATAAGAAGAAAACATGTAAACATAAAGGAACTGATAGTCATGATCCTTGCCATCAGAGCATTCAGGGACACTTCCAGCTGTGTCCACTTTTGATCAGGACAGACAATACCACGGTTATGTGGTAAATAAACAAGGTGAGATCCACTCCTACCTCCTGTGTAGACTGGGCATGCAAGTTTGGGAGGCAAGCGAGAGAGCAGGAGTGATACCAGTAGCCCAGTACATTCACCAGCCAGGGTAACACCTTGGCAGACAGATTAAGCAGGAAAAAAATAGACCCAAACAAATGAGAGTGAAAGAGTACTTTTACATTTAGGCTACAAGTGTAGTGTGCAACAGATAAACTATTTTGCTTCTTTAGACAATAGACAATTGAGCAGGATTCCCTAGTAAGATGCTTGGGTGACAAATGCCTTCTCCATATCATGGGCAGGTCTATTTCTTTACGCTTTCTTTCTTGTTTCCCTTATCACTGGAATATTTCAGAAGATCGGAGAGTAGAGGTCAGGGGTGATTTTGACAGTAAACTTTTAACCAATTCATCACTAGCATTTAATTTTCCTAAGCTTTGCCAAGGAGAACCCCCTGTTGCTGCCACAGTAGGAGGACCTCATATGTCGGGAGGTGCAATCATACATCCCAACTTAAGGACTGAAGTCAACAAGGTAAATGATCTGGTTCTGTGCCCCACCAGGTACATGATTTCATAGGATGCACTTCACATACTAATAGAGGATAGAAAACCCACCTCTAGAAAATCTTACATAGCTGAGATATATAACTAATTGAAAATGTTCTCTCATTGGTGCTTTAACAGAGCACAGGACGCAAGCCAGATCCAGCTGTCCTTGGTTCTCCCCTACTCATCAGACCTTTTTAAAGCAGTTCTGTCTCATGTATCCATCAAGGTGCATGCTTCACCCACATCTGTTTTCCTGCCACTATAACCTCATGTTCTTACAGCTGCCTATGAAGCAGTTCCTTAAGAGGGTCTGTCACCTGATACTTCAAAAAAAAAAAAAAAAAAAGAAGCACTGCCTTGTGTCTTCAGGTTTTTGTTGGAGAAATAAACTTTATTCCCCTTTGACTCAGCTGCTTTCATCCTGATTAAGCTGCTACTCTGGGAAATTGCTCTTTTGGTAACTTAACTTATTTGGTCAGATCTCTGAATTTCTGACTGTCATGTGCAGGGAATCCTTTCAATTGTTTCATTAGGACAGAGTCACCTTATACACAAACCCTACATTCATGCTAAAAGTGGCAAGTGACCTGTTCTTAAATGAGGCAATACATCTGTCAATGCTTTTTCCTCCCTACAGAACAAGGATGAAATAATTTTATATTCCTCTGATATGCACAAGCTGTTCAGATGTTATGTGGGCAAAACTAAACTGAATAGAGTCAGATAAGCTTTCTCTTTCCTTTACAAAGGAAAGAAAGGAAAGCCTGTCAGCAAACTATCTCCAAGTTAGTATGGCTTTTTGTTGGTATTTGCAAAGAGGCAGGAAGGAAAGCCTGATAAATTGCCTCCAAATGGATTGTGAACTGTATTGTTTTTTGTTGCCTCCACCATGAAAAACAACATACTTGAGAGTGTAACAGCTCTCTTTGCTAGGGCAATAACTACTACCACAAAT
This sequence comes from Protopterus annectens, assembly GCF_019279795.1. Classification (NCBI taxonomy): domain Eukaryota; kingdom Metazoa; phylum Chordata; order Ceratodontiformes; family Protopteridae; genus Protopterus; species Protopterus annectens. The sequence goes on from NC_056732.1 coordinate 731,347,761, forward strand.
GTTCTTAAGGGAATATCCACCCAGGCTGTTCTGTAAAAAAATAATTTTAAATATGACATTTTTAAAAGCTGGCATACTACCTATACAGTAATAGATAAGAAAACCAACTGTAATAAATGTTACTTTATTTTCATGCAGTATACATATATATTTTCATTTTAAAAATGTATACACTTCAAGAGTACAAAAATTGCTCATTTCCTGCCATCCTTTGTCACCCTTCCTCCTCCACCTGAGCATTATTCTTCATGCATCGTTCCCACAAATTCCATTAATTTTTATGTACTTTGCTCCTTCCCTTTTCTAAATATCCCACCTCCAGTGTTTTTATTTCCTTTACAATATTAAGTACTTCAGTCACAGCTGGTTTAGATTTTGATTTCCATTTTCTAGGAATTGCTTTTTTTGGCAGTCCATAGCATTATCCTTCTGCACAAAGGAGGAAATTCAACAGACATTAATAACTTTAGACCTATAGAAATCTTATCTCCCCTTGCCAAAATACTAGAAAAATGTATTCAAAAACAATTGCTAGACTATACCTTACATTACAGGAAGAACTCCTATCACCTACATAACATGGCTTCCATCCTTCCCAGAGTACTAGCACTGCCCTTCTAACCTATATAGATATTATCAATAAAGCTAGAGATAATGGTACATTAGTCTCTTCCTTATTTTTAGACTTGTCTAAACCCTTCAACACAGTTTGTCACAGCAAACTTCTACTCAATTTTCCTCACTAGATCTCTCTTAGACCACCTTTCTGTGGTTCAAAAGCTAGCTCTCCAATAGGACCCAGTCAGTAAAATGGCACTCCATGCTCTCTTCTTACCTCCCAGTCACTACTGGCATACCGCAAGGCTCTCTCCTTGGTCCCCTCCTCTTTAACATTTTCACCAACACCCTCTATACTTCCACACAACAGGCCACCCTAATACAGTATGCAGATGATTCCACTCTCATCTGCACAGCTGACAACATGGTACACCTCCAAAATGTTGCTCAAGAAGCTTTAACAGCCACTGAAACATGGCCTTGTAACTCACAACTCATGCTCAACCTAAAAAAGACCAAACTATTAATTTTTTCCCCAAATCCCTCTCTCATGAAAAAAATAACAAAATTCAAAGTCCACTCTCAACCATTGAAGTCCTTATAGCAAACTATTAGAGGTGATAGTGGATGATAATCTTACATTCAATCTGCATATACAAAATTGCTTAAGAAAAACTCATCAAAACTAGGGGTGCTTTACTTTCTCACTGATGCAACTAAAACTGCACTTGCCACTACTTATCTCCTCCTCACTCTTCTTTATGGCACTTCCATCCTTACTAACCTCCAGGCTTCACAAAAACTAAAACTTGAACAATGCTATAACAAAGCTGCTAAATTTACAGCACATACCCTTTCAGGACCCATTACTATATAACACTCATCATCTTCTTTCGGCTGTTCCTGTTAGGGGTCGCCACAGCGGATCATCTGTTTCCATTTCTTCCTGTTCTCTGCATCTTGCTCTGTGACACCAACCACCTGCATGTCCTCTCTCACCACATCCATAAACCTTATCTTAGGCCTTCCTCTTTTCCTCTTACCTGGCAGCTCCATCCTTAGCATCCTTTTCCCAATATACCCAGCATCCTTCCTCAGCACATGTCCAAACCAACGCAATCTCGCCTCTCTTGCTTTGTCTCCAAGCTGTCCAACCTGAGCTGTCCCTCTAATATACTGATTCCTAATCCTGTCCATCCTAGTCACACCCAGTGCAAATCTTAACATCTTTAACTCTGCGACATCCAGCTCTGACTCCTGCCTTTTCGTCAGTGCCACAGTCTCCAAACCATATAACATAGCTGATCTCACTACCCTCTTGTAGACCTTCCCTTTCACTCTTACTGGTACCCATCTGTCACAAATCACTCCTGACACTCTTCTCCACCCATTCCACCCTGTCTGTACTCTCTTCTTCACCTCTCTTCCAGACTCACGATTACTATGAACTGTTGATCCCAAGTATTTAAACTCATCCACCTTTACCAACTCTACTCCCTGCATCCTCACCATTCCTCTACCCTCCCTCACATTTACACACATATATTCTGTTTTAGCCCTGCTGACCTTCATTCCTCTCCTCTCTAAAGCATATCTTCACCTCTCCAGGGTCTCCTCAACCTGGTCCCTACTCTCACTACATATTACAATGTCATCTGCAAACATCATAGTCCACGGGGCCCCCTGTCTGATCTCATCTGTCAACCTATCCATCACCACTGCAAATAAGAAAGTGCTCAGAGCTGATCCTTGATGTAATCCCACCTCCACCTTAAACATATCTGTCACTCCCACCGCAGTCCTCACCAATGTCACACTACCCTCGTACATATCCTGTACCACTCTTACATACTTCTCTGCCACTCCTGACTTCCTCATACAATACCACAACTCCTCTCTAGGCACCCTGTCATATGCTTTCTCTAAGTCCACAAAGACACAATGCAACTCCTTCTGACCTTCTCTGTATTTCTCCAACAACACTCTCAGAGCAAATATTGCATCTGTAGTGCTCTTTCCTGGCATGAAACCATACTGCTGATCACTAATCATCACCTCCCTTCTTAACCTAGCTTCCACTACTCTTTCCCATAACTTCAAGCTGTGACTGATCAATTTTATCCCTCTGTAGTTACTGCAGCTATGCACATCACCCTTATTCTTAAAGATAGGTACCAAAACAATTTTTCTCCACTCCACAGGCATCCTCTGACTTTCCAAAATTTCATTAAACAATCTGGTTAAATATTCCACTGCCATTTCACCTAAGCACCTCCATGCTTTCACTGGTATTTCATCTGGGCCAACAGCCTTTCCATTCTTCCTCCTCTTCATAGCTGTCCTTACTTCCTCCTTGCTAATCTGTTTCACTTCCTGATTCACTATCCCCACATCATCCAACCTTCTCTCTCTCATTCTCTTCATTCATCAGCCCTTCAAAGTACTCTTTCCATCTACTCAACACACTCTCCTCACTTGTGAGTACGTTTCCCTCACTATCCTTTATCACCCTTACCTGCTGCATATCTTTCCCAGCTCTGTCCCTCTGTCTAGCCAATCGGTACAGGTCCTTTTCTCCCTCTTTAGTGTCCAATCTCTCATACAACTCTCCAGATGCGTTATCCTTAGCCTTTGCCACCTCTCTCTTTGCCATGCATCTCATCTCCTTATACTCATGTCTACTTTATTCATCTCTTTGACAATCCCACTTCTTCTTCGCCAGCTTCTTCCTCTGTATACTCTCCTGTACTTCCTCTTTCCACCACCAGGTCTCCTTGTCCTCCTTCCTCTGTCCAGATGTCACACCAAGCACCTTTCTACCAGTCTCTCTTACTAGCTCTGCTGTAGTTACCCAGCTATTCGGTAACTCTTCACTGTCTCTCAGTGCCTGTCTTAACTATTCCCTGAACTCCACCTCACAATCACCCTTTTTTAACTTCCACCATTTAATCCTTGGCACTGCTTTCACACTCCTCCTCCTCTTCTTGATCACCAACTTCATCCTACAGACCACCATTCTATGCTGCTTAACTACACTTTCCGCTGTCACCACTTTACAGTCTCCAATCTCCTTTAGACTGGCCCTCCTACATAGGATATAATCCACCTGTGTGCATCTTCCTCCACTCTTGTACATCACCCTATACTCCTCCCACTTTTTAAAATACGTATTCACCACAGCCATGTCCATCCTTTTCACAAAATCCACTATCATCTGACCTTCTGCATTCCTTCTGCATAACACTGAAAAGCCTAAATTGGTTAAAACTGCCACATCAACTAACATGCACACAGCTTCTTACCACTTATAAAATTATCCGGCATCCATCTGCTTGTCTAGCACTAAAAAACATTCTACACAACTATGTTCCCAGTTGGGCATTGTGATCCAGTGACCAAAAGCTCCTGTCTGTCAACAAACCTAGCAAATCTGTTGGGCATTGTCTGTACTTGTACAAGGCTGCTAAGGCCTGGAATTCCTTACCTGTATCCATCAGGTCTATACCCTCTCTTACATCTTTAAAACCACTCTGAAAGACTTCCTAGCTAAAATCTGGCTCTGTTCTTGCTCAAAACCAGGATAAACTATATATCTAAATGAGAACACATACCTTTTCATTACCTTATACCTCCTTACTCTCCCTTCTTCAATTACTTCTTTACTGCCATCTAATACTCTTCCCTGACTTTTTCTCTAAATATACCACAAGACTGTTTTCCCTCACTTCATATTGCAATTCCTGTTTGCATTAGACTATTATGTCTAATTTGTTATAATTATTTAAAGTGAAGATGTTTTCATTTTATTTTTGAAGATTGTAAAATTATTGTTCTTAAAAAGTTTAATAATAATTTGGAGCTTTTCTCCCCAGGCCTACGCTGAAAATCGGCGTCTACGCAGTTGGACTTTCCCGGTAATCAAATGTCAATACATAAATAAATTAAACTTAGAAATGCCTTACTATGTACAATCAGATCATATATTCCATCTTGAAATAATCATTTCCTTAATTATAACCATTTGCTCTCCCAAACTTCTGAAAAAGTGCAATGTAGGTAGGTTTTAAAATCTGCCAACTCATTGCATTCCCAAAACCATATTCCCAATACCTCTCTGTTTTCCATCACAACTCCAGCATTTTGTTATCTACCTGAGGAAGCATTCTCGGAAGAGTGCTTAGAGTATAACAATACCTATGTAAACACTTCCATGCAAAAATCCTAAATCTTCTGGACTGTGTGGCATATTTGGAAGATGTACAGATATCCTCACACTGTTCCTTTGTTTATCTTTCCAGTCTCTCTTCTCATTTTTTCTAATTTCCTTTAATTGATTTTTATAGAAGTCATGCAATATTTGATATGCCCTAATAATTATCCATTTTTAACGTCAACTTATGTTCTAGACTCAACTAAAAACTCCAACAGAGCAGGGATGAATGGTCTTTCATTTAGCAACCCCTTGTCCCTTTTTTTTGCTTATAATCCTTGGTAGAGAAGAAAGTATCTAACCTACAGTCCTAGCTTCTAATTCACCTCTTCCCACGCTATTACATTTTCCTCACTGGTTATTTGCTCCCAAAACCTCTGTTTCCTTGGCTAATTTTCTCCAGTAAATCCTATCTACCTCTTGTCTACTTTCTGTACCCCTACTTGTAGTCATCCTTATAAGTAAAATATAATTTTTCTGTTGTCATGTCAGCTTTTTTCTTAGAATACTTTCTACTACTTTATGAATATAATATTCTGTATGACTGTTGTTATTCTCCTTAAGGCTCAGCATCCAAAATCCTTCTCTCTCCTTACTTCTCAAACTTCCCCCATTTCATCATCATCATCCCTTTCTTCTTTGACTTATAAACTTCTACTTGTGTTATTTATATGAGCCTTAATTGTGTAGCTCTAAAATATCCCTTCAAATCAAGTAATCCCTTGGTCTATGGGGTAATCAACTTATCGCACTTAGCTCTTGCGTATTAATTATAGTCCACAACTTATCTTATCTTTTGTTTAGTTTCTTCCCACATATCCTTAGCTACCACAATAGAATCCTTTTTAATCCATATACCTAAAGACTTTACCTTATTATGACCTTATAAATATGGGTATTGCTGAACCAAATCATGTGTGGTTACATAGTTTACTGCTACGGCCTTTATTTTATCTTCTTTTATTTTATAGGCTAAAAAACTTGAATCTGTCTCAAAATGTTGCACATCACTGAAATATTACTGTTCTGGATTTATCAAGTACAAAATAATATGATCTCAGAGCAGAGCAAAGTTTCTTTGATTACCATGCAAGTTATATCCTTGAATTCATGAATCCATTATTTTCTTCACTAATGTCACTAAAAATAAAACAATTTACAAAGGAGAAAGAGGACAACCCTGTCTTGTTCCTCGATTTAACACAGCTTGTGAGAGAGGAACACTCCCACCTTAATTCTTGTCTCTGACCCTTCATATAGTTTTTTAATTAACTCAATTATTCTATCAGGGAGTGCAAATGCTGCTATTGCCCTACTTATAAAATCCTAGCTGAGTCTATCAAATGCTCTCCCTGCATCAAGACCCACCAACAATAGTGGCATTTTTTTATAAACTACTTTTCCTTTGGATCATCATTGCTCTATTAATGTTGTCAAATGTTTGCCTCCCCTCCACAAAACCACAATGAATATATATTTGTCAATGTTGGCAACACCCCTGCCATTCTCTTAGCTAGCACAGACATATATGCCTTATAATCATGGTCTGAAATTGAAATATATCTATATGAATCTGGATCTGAAGGGTCTCTAGCATCTTTGGGTAATGACAGCCACTACAGCTTTCCTCCAAGATGGTAAGACTTCCCCCTTTTAAAATATTATTAATCAACACTTTTTAATTCTTTATCACATTTTTCCTTCCAACTTCTAGAATTCTATAGGAGTACCATCTCTTCCTGGAGACTTCCAAGGTTGTTGATTTTATATATATATATATATATATATATATATATATATATATATATATATATATATTACTGTTTTTATCTAATTTCTTTTTTCTTAGCTATTAATTTAGCCTTATCTGCCTGTAACTTTTGCATAATTAGGTCTGTGATAAATATTTATCATTTGTGCCTTTTTTACTTTCCAAGTTCCTAACTTTCCAGAAATACCTCTAATATTTCTGTAGAATTGCTGGTTGTTTTTCTTGTTGTAGACTCTCTAACTTTGGAAACAACATTTTCTACTGTCTGTCACCTAAGTCATTGTGCTAACATTTTTTATGCTCTGGAGTTATAAAAAAACAGTTGCTTAACAACCTTTCTAAACTTGTGTATATCATTCAAATACTTGCTTATTTTCCCTTTAATGTTTTACAGTTGCTTCTCTTCTTATTCTGTATTGTCTTATTCTGAAATATTTTATATTCATTGTCAGTACCACTAAATAATTACTATTACTTTTTTACATAACTCTTTCTTTCTTATTCATGTCATGTTTTTAAACTACATCTTCATTTTATCCCACTCACCAGCTTTCCCTTGTGAAGAAATTTCTGTCTTCCCTAATAACTATCAAATCATTTCTACTACCCATTCCTTAACTTATAGAAGTGGGAAATAACCTGTGTCTCAGTTTTATGTCATTATCCTGCATCTTTTTTTTGCTTTGTTATTGATCTGAAAGAGTTATTTGATGTGTGTTAAAGCTTTCAATTAAATACACATGCTCCTGAGAAATACAATTTCTATCTGGTATAACCCAAATGCACATATCTTTGGGAATAATGTGTAGATTCTGAGTTTCTACTACTGAATTCACATCTTTCATACCAAACATTCTCATATATGTCTTCAGAAATAAACCATCTTTTGTTACATTTTCCTTCTAGGCTATCTGGTACATCCTCACTATTGCAAGTCGTGTTCCAGTCTCCAACCATAAATAATATTCCCTGCTGAAAGATGATTATTTCTCCTAAGATTCTCTTGAGCTCTATGATAGTAGTTTTAGGTGGAATGTAAATATGTGCCAGTGTAATCCTCACCTCCTGATATAACCCCCTTACTACCACCAATGTACCATTATTTTTTGTCTCTTCTGTCACTACTAGAGTCCCTCTAGGAATCAGTTTTAATACTCCCCCTTTCTTTGTCCATAATATTCTACTGAATGTATACCCTGAAACCTTTTCTTTGTCAAATTCACTTGCTAATTTCTATCCAAATGTGTATCCTGCAACATTACTATTTGCATCCTATATATATCTTAATAGAATTCAATCCTCTTTGCTTTTTCTCTATACCTGTAAGACCATTTGTATTCCATGATAATATGAACAGAGCAACCATTTTGATAGAAAGCTATTGCTCCAACATATTGTATGTAACAGTGCTTTTGAATGTATATTTCCAATTTTTAACTTGCATGCTGACATTAATGTTTTGTCAGGCTAGTCGCTTGCATATTTGACTCTTCTCATCTCCATTTGAATCTATGTCGCATTTTCAAGACTTTGGTTCAAATAAAATACTGAAACAAGTAAATAAATAGATTTTCAGAACCCCCATCCTTTTAATTTAGAACCAGCACAGAAAAGTATGCACATTTCCAAGATATATATGTTTGATAGGAGCAGTTACCTAATATATGTGTATGTATATATATATATATATATATATATATATATATATATATATATATATATATATATATGTATACACAGTGGATATAAAAAGTGTACACACCCCTATTAAAATGTCACTTTTTTGTTATATAAAAAAATGAGACCACAATAAATCAATAAATCATTTCAAAACTTTTCCCACCTTTAATGTGACCTATAACCTGTACAATTCAATTGTAAAACAAACAAATCTGTCAGGGGAAAAGATATAAAAAATAAAAACATACAATAAACTGGTTGCATAAGTGTGCACACCTTTAAACTAATACTTTGTTAAAGCACCTTTTGATTTAATTACAGCATTACAGCATTCAGCCTTCTTGGGTAGGAGTCTATCGGCATGGCACATCTTGACTTGGCAATATTTGCCCACTCTTCCTTGCAAAAGTGCTTCAAATCTGTCAGATTGTGAGGGCATCTCTTGTGCACAGCCCTCTTCAGATCACCTCGCAGATTTTCTATCGGATTTAGGTCTGGGCTCTGGCTGGGGCATTCCAAAACTTTTCTTCTGGCGAAGCCATTCTTTTGTTGATTTGGATGTATACTTGGGGTCATTGTTGTGTTGAAATGTGAAATTCCTCTTCATCTTCAGCTTTCTAGCAGACACCTGAATGATTTGGGCCAAAAGTGATTGGTATTTAGAACTGTTCATAATTCCCTCCACCTTGACTAAAGCCCTAGTTCCAGCTGAAGAAAAGCAACCCCAAATCATGATACTGCCACCACCATGCTTCACCATGGAGATGGTGTACTTTTGGTTATGCAAAGTGTTGTTTTTGCGCCAAACGCACCTTTTGGAATTGTGGCCAAAAAGTTCAACCTTGGTCTCATCAGCCCATAACACATTTTCCCACATGCTTTTGGAAGACTTGATGTATTGTTTTGCAAATTTTAACTGGGCCCAGACATATGGAGAATACGGGAGATTGTTGTCACATGGAGTATACAACCAGTACTTCCTAGAAATTCCTGCAGTTCCTTCAGTGTTGCTGTAGGTCTCTTGGCAGCCTCCCTAACCAGTTTTCGTCTTGTCTTTTCATCAATTTTGGAAGGACATCCAGTTCTTTGCAACGTCACCATTGTCTCATATTTTCTCCACTTTTAGATGACTGTCTTCACTGTGTTCCATGGTATATCCAATGCTGTGGAAATTTCTTTGTACCCTTCTCCTGACTGATACCTTTCAACAATGACATCCCTTTGATGCTTTGTAAGCTCTCTGTGAACCATGGCTTTTGCTGTAGCAGGCAACTGAGTAAATGTCAGGAAAATCCTACTAGGACATCTGAACTTTATTTGGGGTTAATCAGAGTCTCTTTAATTGATGGCAGGTGTGTACCCAAGAAGGCTGAATGTTGTAATTAAATAAAAAGGTGTTTCAACAAAGTATTAGTTTAAGGGTGTCCACATTTATGCAATCAGCTTATTGTACATTTTTTATTTTTTATATTTTTCCCCTAACAGATTTGTTTGTTTTTCAATTGAATTGTTCAGGTTATATGTCACATTAAAGGTGGGAAAAGTTTTGAAATTAATTTATTGTGGTCTCATTTTTTATATCACAAAAACTTGGCATATTAAAAGGGGTGTGTACATGTTTTATATCCACTGTATGTGTGTGTGTGTGTGTGTGTATGTATATATATATATATATATATATATATATATATATATATATATATATATATATATATATATATATATAGCTATAGATATAGATACAGTATATATAGATATAGATATACACACATACATTACATACACACACACACACACACACACACACACACACACACACACACGTATATATTTGATAGGATCAGGGAACCTAATCCAGAATTAAGGTTACAAATGCTAAAACTCATGTTCCAACTTGAGTTTCCATATACTTAAATTTATATATGTTCTTTTCTTATCTGTATTCTGCTTACAGATGTGAAAACAGCTTGCATGCTTTCAGGAGACATTTATTTTTAGCCCTAAAACTAAAATCACTGGCAACCTTTAAATCAGTTAATTAATTGTGCATTGTTATATTAAATGCATCAATATACAAAGGGTGCCAGGGAGGCAACTGCTTACATAAATTATTCACTTCCACCAATTTCAAATTTCAATTATCTTTCATAGAATTATTTGCTAATATGCCTTTAAATGTTAAATACATTCTAGCTCTTACACTTCACGCACTAATGTTCAGAACAGTCATGATTAATTGCTAACACTTGCAGACTTGTTGTCTTCAAGTAAAATTAGTCAGCAATGAACAAAACAGTTAGTGACTATGCAGATTCAGGAAATAATCTTTAGACATTTCACTCAAAGCACACTGTTTAATCCTCTCATGATTAATTGCTTGCACATGTAGACTTCCTATCTCCCTCACGAATCCTTTGTTAATGGAAAAAAAATGATGAATTTCCAAATACAAGAAAGAACTACAATTTCTGTGCCTTTCATATTTTTTTTTCTTATTTTGTAACCATATTTGCTTAAAAAGTGTCAATAGCTTAAAACAAATACATTATTCTAAGTATTCACATGTATAAAATTGGGCGAATTATAATTCTATTTCTACATACAATGTGATCAATGCATCTTTATACCCTCTACCCAGCAGCCCACAGTGACAGCTTTATATTAAGTTGCTTCTGCCCAGCCTTTCTTATTTTGTTACAATGTACAGCTTGGATAACTTACAACTTAGAAAAAACACATTCTTGTTTTAGTGACTTTAAGACATACAGCATTCACTGATAAAACACCCCACCTAATATTTAAAATATCCCTGACTACATACTATACAAGACTGATTTACAATATAACATACAATTTATATAATTACATTTTATACAGATAATAACAAAATGATTTGCTTACAGTTACTCCAATCCCTTTAGTATCCTTTTTAACATTAATGACATACATTGGGGTATATGCTTTACAGTCCATCCACCAGTTAACATGCTCAATAAACTTCTGGTATTTTTTCAGCCATTTCTTCAAAGCCAAATTTTACATTTGTTTCTATATTAAACAGAATTCATGATTATGTCTATCTCCTAACACCATTCTCTTGTTCAAGTCCAATGTACTCCTCATTTTTCTAGTCAATTCATGTGTTTTTTTTTTCTGTAACTCAAGCATTTTTCTTTGGCACAATGGAAAAAAAATTACTGGCAAAACATTTGTATAGGCTTTGTTATTGTTAGAAGAATGAGAAGCAGATTATTCTGCTTGCTGGCTCACTCTTGTGCATCCAAAAATGTTGATTCCCCCATGAAAAAACATTCAAAAGAAAGCTGGATACAGCAGCTTGAAATACCCACCCTTTGACATTTATGATTTCTGGGATAAACCTGCTTCTCTTCTGCTTGGTGTACAGTGAATAATCATTTTCCACAGTCTGCTGTCCCCACTTTTTAATACTTTTCCATTCTTACACAATTTTATCAGGAGCAACTCTTTCTACTGGTATGATTGCACCTTTACTAATATAGGTCTTGGCTACTCTGTCATAGCAATATATGAAGCATACACATGGTGTGCCATTTCATTTAACAAATCCTGCAGTGTAACACCAGTCTAGTTATTTATTTGTACTTTCATAAAAATAATGCTGTTAGCTCCTCCCAGTTTCTATGATATGCCAGAAAAAATCTAAGGCTTTCTCTGTGTGTTGTGGCTTCTAACGCAACTATTTTTAAACAGCTTTTCTTCAGAAGGCTAACTTTCAGCCAGCCTTTTTCTTTGTTGCAGCCACTTTTTTCAGTTTTATTGGTTCATCTGGATAGCTAGTTAAAGCTTTCTGTATTTCCCAGTCTTTTTATTTGACATTATATATTCCTTCAATGTTTAACTTATTTTAAACACATCTGAGTGCATTTGATTTATTTTTTCGTACAAAATAATGGAAGCCATCTCATGTAGTAAAGCTGGAACTTAACAGCTTTGTGCTAAATAGCTTTAAGATTCTCCTCAGCTAGTTGTTTCTTCTTCTTTTCTAGTTAATTTTCCTTACATTCACCAAATTTCTTCTTTGCTGGTATCCGGGCAATATAATTACTAGTTAGAAACATAATTTTACCCAAACAAGTTGCCTTTACAGTCTTACATTTCTCAGAGTCAATTTTCAGACTGGGAGTGCTCTAATCAACTTCTTGTTCAGTGTGCAGCCATCTTTAAAGTCCTCCACTCAGGCTATTCTAGAAGCATCTACCTGGTGTTCTGTCCAAGGCTTTGTCTAACACAACTTAGAAGCCATTTCTAGGGCTTGATTGCCTTGGCCATCCTGCATAGTCTGGTGTCCTTTGCCTCTGTTTCTGGCCAGCTGCCCTCTATTGCTTAGCCTAGGAGTTATTTCAAGAATTAATACACAGCAGTGAACTGAAAAGGACATAGTACAGTTATGCTAGGAACTTACCATATTTATTTATTTATTTGCTTATTTATTTATTTCCATTTGTTAACCAGATAAGCACATTGGTCCATGTACCCTTTTCAGGCCCAACCCAGGCAGCAGAGGCAAAGACAATGATAAAAGATATCTCAAACATAGTAGTATACAAAGATAAATAAAGTAATGCAATATAACAGATAAGAAGAACAAATTACGAAACTTGACACAGTTACTACAGCAAGGTTAAGCAAGAAAGTTATGGGAAGCAGTTAGCTTTACACAGGAGTATATGCAAACAGCATTTATATGTTTTTTTATAAATGTATAAGGTTAGCAATGTACACCATAGCTGTAGGTATTTGAGTAGTTTCAGTGTTACAGTATCAGCTCCCTCCCTTTCAGTATTAACCTACACCTGGGGGTTGGAGTGGGTACTTGGTTCACCCTTGCCTTTCTGTTCCCTTCTCCTGATGTGTCCCTCTTACAACCCTTATCACTGGGTTGGGCCATCCTTGGGTAGGTCATATTCTAGATCTTTGGTATTTGTGGTTTGGAGTCTGGGGCAAGAAAAACTTGAAGATGGTACTGACTGACTACCCTTATACCACTGATGTCCTGACATCAGAAGGAGAGGGTGTCTGCAGGACCAACAGGGGTAAGGTGAAAAGTCTGGTATAAGGGCCAGCCTTTGGGCTCCTGCAGGCAGGAATCCTAGGAGGCTGTACTGCAGCAGTGAATCAAAATGAACATCTGCAATTATGCTAAGTTCTTAACACAACTATATGCTATATTAAAAGTTTAGCATAATGTATAGTTGTGTTAAGAACCTTGCATAATTGTAGATGATATGTTCTTGATATGTTTTGATGTGGACATCATTTCCATTCTGTTCTTATTTCTGTCTTCCTTACAAGGAACTAGACCCTGATTGTCTCATGGTATACCACATGGGATCTGACCCTTGCTTTATGAGATTATCCTTCATATGAATGGGTGTGGGCTTACATTTGTTCAAAGCCTTATAATGCCTCCTTCCTGTCTAAGGCCTGACCTTTTTGAGAAAACAGCCTCATTTCCTTGAGGTGAGGGCACAAAATTGGTGCTTTTTCTCTATTTTAATGCTCAGCTTGAGAAAAACCTTCTCTGTTTCTCAGTGGACAGTCATATGACATGTATTCCACAGATACATTCAGCACTCTTTCTCTTACATTCAGACATGCTATGGAGCTACTACTACCCCATTTCCCTGCATCTAACATCCATTGGTGGCCAGACTGATGAGTCTTGACCACACCAAGGCTATTTCTACCTTTTTTTAGAGTATGGTTGCTTTTGTGTTTTACTTAATCTTAGCAATGCTGTTAGCAGTTGTACTTGAAACATCATTCAGATAGAATTATTTTCTGTTCTTTGCATGACATTTGTTTTTTATGACAACATTTCCTTTCCTGGTTCCTAGTGAATGGTCAGTGAGATATCTACAGACTAAGCAGACTATACACTCCCTGCTTCTTTTCTTAGCTTCTAAGACATTCCATGCCTCATGCTTTGGAAAACTTAGAGTTATCACAGCCTTTTCTTTTTTAGGTTCCCTTATGAATATTCCTTCCAGCCTTTTCCCCTGCTTTTGTGAACAGGTCAGTGCCTGTACTGATTCCTTCTCACATGTTATTGTACCATTTTGGGCTATCCCTTCCAGCCTGATCCTTTATATGGACAGAGTTTTCCTTTGGTTTTGAAAATGAAGCTTTTAAATAAAGCTTCTTACTAGAGACTTGCTACCTTTATCCTTGCTTGGTTAAGTCATTCACTGCTGTTGTACCTAATTAAGTTTCCTTTCAAATGACCCTTGATTTTCATTTCTCACTTTATTAATTCATTTACTCATCTCTAAGATGTCCTTCATTTAGTCCCGGAAGTGACAAATCTGTTATAGATGTGTTTGTCTTGGTTCAGAATTCAAAAAATTCTTTAAAGGCCTCTGCATGTTTATCATATGTCAGTACCTGCAGAGGTGTGCATATGTGTAAGTGAGTCTACTTCGGTAGACCGAATTTACACTTAATCAAGTTTTTGATTACCGGGAAGACAGTAATGAAATTTTACTAAACTGAAACTGCAAATTACAGATTCTTTTTACAGGTAATGGAGACAATTGGCCAACATGGAGAAATTTGCCCTTTTCTCCACTGTAGTACAATCCCAGAGTTGGTATATTTAGTTGGGGGGGGGGGTGCGGATGGGTTTAAAATACTTTGGTGTGTTGTTTTGTTACATGTTGGCCAAGTGCCTCCATTTTCTGTAAAAAGAATCAGTAATTTGCAGTTTTGGTTTAGTAAAATTTCAGTGTTGTCGTCTCGGTACTCTAAAATTTGATTAAGTGTAAACTGTGTCTACCAAAGTAGACCCGTCTGAGTATACATCTAGCTTACTAACACCACAGCTGCCACATTGACAACCCATATTACCTTTGGGCCAGTGCAGTATACAAACATTAAATCAAGCATTTTAGATTCTGTTATATGATTCCACTCCAATATATTTAGGACATTCTTTTACTTTCTTTTTCAAAAGCCCTTTAGCAATCCCTTTTACCATCCAGCTCCTAACCATAGATTAAAAGTCATTTGCAGGTACGCTGTAATGGTCTGAAGCAGTAGCTATAATCACAGAGTGATGATCTTTTCATCTGCTGTCAAGATACAGTCTGGCTGAACCCAGACTGTCTGGCACTGCTCATATTAATAGGCTGGATCCGAAAGTAAAGCTGTGTTTATTTCTGTGGCTGCAACCATTTATTTCTAAATTGTTCTCTTAGTTTCCAGAGAAATTCCATCCATGTCAGTCTGAGGCATTTGTAACTTAGCTGAAACTCATTTAAGCTTCATATCTATAGCCTAAAGTATGTTTCCAGAGCATGTTACTGACACACAGCTAGCTTGGCTGTACATTGTTTGCTACACTATCCTATGGTTCAAGTTATGGTCTCTTTAGGTGCTCAGGATCACAATGTATTTTGTCAACCATTCCATCCCACTGCTTCCCAATGGTTCCCATCTGTATCTCATAGGATAGTACTTCATCTGGTTGTTAGAATGTGTTCCATGTTTTACGCCTTTTATAATCTGGCTCTGATCTTCTGATCTTTGAAGTTTACTTTATGTGCCTCAGTAATTAAGGACATCATCCACTTTGCTCCTCTCATAACTATAATGATAATCAGAGGATCAGGTATAGGTTCATAGGTTCATAGGTTGGTACTAGGTTATTGGCTCTAGGGGTTTACCTTCATAATGTCGATCACATATAATTGACCAGCCACATCACTGAACCATTTCTGCAAAACCAGAATCGCAAAATCTTTCAAATGTTGAAACAACTTTGAATTTCGACATTTCCAACCGCACCACACCTCCACACCAGTGCTAACATGGGTCAAAAAGGGGGCAAGATTTTGTCATTTGGAAATTTGGTGTTCGACGTTTTGAAGAGTCGCAGTTTGGTATTCGCGGAAGTGGGGTCGACCATAACGTGATCAGCATTATGAAGGTAAACTGACCCTAGGGCCTGTACAAGCCTAGCCATAAGAATTCCCTGGCTATTTCTTCTCACAATATTTACTTCCCTGGACCCCTGTCTAGCAAGGCAAATGACATGATCCCCGGGTTAAATTTCCTATCTCCCATCCAATCGTCAAGGTTCCTTTTGAAGAGGGCCAAGGAGGCGTTCTGCTTGACATGTATTGGCAGTCTATTCTAGAGTATGGCGAGTCTCTGGGTCTGGAACCTATCCCTCCAGCATGTTTTGTTCATTGTAATGACAAGGTTTAGGTCCCTGGAGCATGTGGC
The DNA here is from genome assembly GCF_019279795.1 of Protopterus annectens. NCBI lineage: Eukaryota > Metazoa > Chordata > Ceratodontiformes > Protopteridae > Protopterus > Protopterus annectens. The sequence goes on from NC_056732.1 coordinate 731,364,248, forward strand.
TCTGATAGATTGGGATTTCTTTAAGTGTAGCATGTCCAACAGCTCTGGGTTTGACATGGCCTTGCATGAGTAGATGATACGTGACAGAGTATAGCTGGAGTTTTTTTTAGTCGGTCAGCATAGGGCATCTGCTTTAGGCCTGTGATTCTTTTAGTGAGGTGTTTCTGCGGCCTTTCCAGTTGTTGCAGATGTCTTATGAGGTACATACCAAATGGGGCATTGTGCACTATGATGGGTCTAATGAGGGATGAGTACAGTGGGACAATGACCTCCTTTTTTCTGGATGAAAAGCCCTTAGTGTGCCACATAGAAGGATTTCCTGACTGTTGTGGTGATGTGGTTATCAAAGGTGAGACCACTGTCCACCTGTGTTCCTAAGTCTCTTATCACACTTTTGGTGTTTAGTGTACTGTCACCTAGTGGTAATTCATGGGTACATGGTTTTTCCCAAAGGGTATAACTATACACTTCTTGGCATTGAGCTTGAGCCCATGGCTCTGGCACCAAGCATCTGTTTCTGTAAGGGCCTTTTGTAGAATATCCACATCATTTGGGGATTCAATAATGGCTCCCAGTTTACAGTCATCTGCAAACTTTATTAGCCAGAGTCCCTTAGTGTTGGCCTATACGTCAGAGAAGTAGATGCCAAACAAGAGCGATCCCAGGACTGAACCCTGAGGTACTCCACTTGTCACTTGTCTGGACCTGGATTTGGAGTCGGATAGTTTTTCAGTGTGGGTTCTGTCAGTAAGCCAGTTGGCAACCCATCGAGTGATGTAGGGATTTATGCCCAGCTTAGTACGTTTATCTATGATTCCAGAGTGGGGGATGGTGTTGAAGGCCTTGGCAGGGTCCAGATAGGCTGTGTGAACTACCTTACCCTCATCCAAGGCACTGGAGACTGATTCGAAGAAGTCAGTCAGGTTCAGGAGACATGATCAGCCCTTCACGAACCCAAACTGGGTGGGGTCCAGTGTTTGAAGGTTGCCAATGTCTTTATTTATAAGTTCCATGATAATACATTCCATGGCCTTGCAGATCAGGCTCATCAAACTGATGGGACAGTAGTTCTCAGGATCCAAGGTGGATCCCTCCTTGTGGAGTGGGATAACTGTAGATGTGCACCACTCAGTGGGCACGAAGCCTCAGGTGAGGCTATGATTAAACATGACACTTAGGTGAGGTGCCAGTTCATATAGTACACAGCCTGGGATATCGTCTGGTCCATGTATGCTGTATTCTTAGCTTTGGAGAGTGTGTTTTTTACCTGTGTGGCCATGATTACTGGAATTTGGCAATATTTTGGTATTGAGATGGGCCCTTTAGGGGTGAGAGGGGGGTGAAGTTGGCACTGAATCTATATGCCAGGATACTGGCAATGTCCTTAGGATTATTATGTTTAATACCGTTCTGCTGTAGCTCAGAGCAGATCTGAGCATTGTCATTTAGATTCTTGACATAGCTATAGAATGCCTTGTGGTTGTCTTTGGAATCTTTGGCAATTTTATTTTCGTAACTAGCTTTGGAGGATTTTATGAGGGATCTCAGCTTCTTACTGTGGCCGGTAATTGAGTTTTTTGCATCCTGGGATTTTCCTCTTTTCTGCAACAGTTTCTTCCTTCTGTTGTATAGCTTGTTTATGACAGGAGACCACCAGATTGGCTTCCTTTTTTTGGAGGAGAGCGTCTTGGTTCTATTTGGGATGGCACGATTCATGCATGAGTGGATGTGCTCATACAGTGCTTTAGTGTAGGATTTGGCAGTCGAACTTTCAGTTCCCATCTACATGGCTGTCATGAAGTTTGTCACTTCTGACTTGAGTAGCATGAAGTTGGCCTTGGAGAAGTTTTTACAAATGTTTCCTTACTGGGGGTGGGGGTGGGATGTGGATGTCAAAGGTGATTAGCTTATGGTCAGACCTAACCAACGAGGGAGTGACCACTGGTGTGGAGCATCGATTTCCCATGTTGGTAATGACCAGGTCCAGGATATTGGAGCTCCTGGTGGGACTATGGATTAGTTGATCCAGGGCATTGGAATTTATGAATTCCAAGAACCGTTGGGCAAAGGTGTTGGTACACAAGTAGTTTTCCCAGTTAATGGCAGGATAGTTGAAATCACCCAGTATTAGGGTGTTTGGTTGTATCTTAATATTTCCAGTATGTTTAGAAAGGTGTAGTGAGAATCTTGGGGCATGATGGGGGATCTGTAGCAAGCTACAATTTAGATTGCAGTCTTACCTAGTGTTAGTTGCACCTGGAGAATTTTGGATGCATTGTGTTGGGCAACTAGCCTAGAGGTGTGAATATCCTTGGTGAATATGGACACTCCTCCACCTTTAGTGTTTTGGTCCTGGTTTGGTGGCCGAAAAGTGTGGTAAGAGTTGTAGCCTGGTATTGCAGGTGTGCTCTCTGGAGCCTTGAACCAGGTCTCAGTTACTGCACAGATATCGATGTTCTCCACTTTTTGGAGTGCATCAAGAGAGTGCATTTTGAGATTTAGACTTCTAGCATTGAGTAGCATTACCTTCAGATTTTGCATACTTGTACCTGTTATGGTGGTGGTTTTGTCCTTTGAGGCTTGCCTAAAAAAGGCACTATAGGGGTGGCAAGAAGCTTAGCCAGTAACCTGAATCCCAGGGGCGACAGGTGCAGACCATCTCTGGCAAAGCATCATGGTTTGTCGATCATGTCATCCCAGGCAGACAGATACTGGATCCCCTTTGAATGACACCAGAAGCTTAGCCAATTGTTGAAGTCAATCATTTTGTCCTTATTCTGAGCCGCGGTGGTACAGCGGTAGCATTGTCGCCTCACAGCAAGAGGTTCTCCCATTCAATTCTCAGCTGGAGTGCCTTCTGTGTGGAGTCTGCATGTCCTCCCCATGGTCGAGTGGCATTCAAAAGACATGCATAGGGCATGCCTTCATTGAAGGTTGGGTGTCGAGCTGGCACCTCAGCACAGTAAAAATCTACTGCCAATCATTAGTGGACCGGAGTTCCGCTGTGGCAACCCCTAACCGGGAAAAGCTGAAAAAAGAACAAACTGTGGTATCATTCTGGGCAAAGGCAGGAGGCTACCCAGGGCTAGGGTCATACCTGCCTGGGCCACATGATCTGAGAGCTCTTCCATGTCTCTTTTCATGTAGTCCAGGGTGGTACATCTCAAGTCATTCACTTCAACATGGACAATGACAGAGTCGTATTTGTACTTGTGGAGTGACTTGAGTCCATGAATTATGTGGTGGATCGTGACACCTGACAGGCAGCTGACTGTAATTTTCTCCTTGTTCAGCCTGGTGAGTGGGACATCAGTGTGCCTGACTATAGAGTCACCTATGACTAAAGTGTTGGGTACGTTGTATTGCCTTAGGGGCTGTTGTTGAGAGGCATACTGGTTTTGTGAGCTATGTGATACTTTGGTTGTGATTGGTGTTTGTTTGCATTTCAGCTTCGGAGGTCCTTGTTGCTTGGGCAGGTTAATGTTAAAGGCCTCCACATATGTGGGTTTAGTGTTGCTATGTGTGGGTGCTGGTGATGAGGGTTTTGAAGGGCTATGTGTTGCTTGAGGTGCAGTGTGGGTGTTAACTTTCTCCTCTTGATTGCCTAGCACAATCTTGGTTGGAGAGAGCTTTGCTTCCAGTTTGGCTATGTAAGTGCATCTCTCGCAGATTGTAGTATTGGGTGGTAGGAGGAGAGGGTTGTCTGTGTACATGAGGCAATTGCTGCATTGCCCCAGTATGCCCAGATTCACCAGGTGGACAGGAGAAATCACCAGAAGATGACCCTTGGACATGCCTGGTTAGGTGCTTTATTATTATTTTTTTTTTGTAAAGTACAAGAGCTGATTTCCCTTACCTTGGCAAGGTCCTTTGCAATTATAGGGTGTTTAGTGCCTATGATGAATTTCTCCTTATTAACAAGGAGAGTTGTGTGCTTGTATTAGTTGGGTCTATATCATATGAGCGAATCGCACAAATTGCGAATGCTCATAATATCGAACGTACCGGACCTTGAACTTCCTATACAGCCCCCCACACCCCGCTAAATATATATTCCAACTCTGAGATCGCACTACAGTGAGGAAAGGGCAAATATCCCATTCTTCACTGTATTGCAATCTCTAAAAAAGCACTTTGAGGTCCGGTACGTTCGATATTATGAGCATTCGCAATTTGTGCGATTCGCTCATATGATATAGACCCTATCAGTTTAAGGCTTCCTAGTACTTTCCAGCAGGTTTTAGAGCATGTGCTAGTCACAGGGACTCCAACCAGAAAGAGTCAATCATACTCTCACCAGGATCAGAATATAAGCACAGATTTCAAGCTGTCACCTATGAAGCAGTTATTAAGCTTTCTGGTGATCAGCAGTCTCCAGGAAATAATATAACTGCACTCCTTCTCTCACCAGGAGAAAACAGAAGCACTAATCCCAAGATGACTACTGAGAGGCAAAATGTGGGCTCTCCAATAACTGGTGTCTTGCAATAGATGCTTAAAGGTAAGATGAAAAAATGGTTTATCCTAAACACTGCAGTGTGCACTAGAGGAATTAGATGTGAAAGTAGGTAACTTAAGTTTTAATTTTCTAAAAAGTTAAGTTTTAGTAGAGAGTCACTATTTTAAAAACAGCCAGATAGATTGAAAGGGGGTGGTCACTTTTGTATTCTGGTACTATGGAATACAGTAGGATGGCCAATAAATTTAAATAGTTGAAGGGGAGTGATTTCACAAAATGATAATTTTGTGCTTACTCACACAAGCCAGTAAAAGCAGAGATGAAATGAGATATATGGTCAAATTAACATAAGGGGCAGGCAACTAGAAAGACAGTGGTGTTTAAGAACACAACAGTAACTGGGTCAGAGGGTGGAAAAAATTATTTCTGCCTGACTCACAAGAGACAGAGCTGTGGTCTCTTTTCAAGTTTTAATATGTAGTTAAAAGCAGAATACAAGTAAAACACAAGGTAAAGAAAACAAATCACAGTATTCAAAATAGAAAAAGGCAATAAAGTAATACAAAATACAACAAATAAAAAGCAAACTAATCTTTCCCTCACAGCAAAGTGTAGCAGAGTCTGGGTGAGCCTTTCTAGTAAAGGCATGTCTGTCTTTACCTTTGTAAGACCTTGGAAGGTCCTCTGTTTCCCACTTCACTTGTCCTTGGCAATACTATCAGGTATGTATTTTTATTAGGGTCCACTCATCAGAATAAGCTTGGGACTCTGTCCTGTGGGTAGAAGAAGATGAACTGGTCCTATCATATATGAAAAGTTATGTACTTACCATGTAGGTTCATCTTTATTTACAACCCATTGCCCTTCACTTGGCCAATTTTTGTTTTGGTTGTATGGCTACTTTAGAGAATCTTATACCACCACAGAGAGCAAATATCTAATATAACAACCACAGAAAAAATGGCCAGTGGTTCAGACTCAGAATGAACTTTAAAATAACAAACATGTAAAAGATTGTCAAACAGTAATGTCTCTCTAGTGTCTTGGCTGATATGCCTTTACAGAATATTTTTTTACATATTTTTTCTGTGGTTGCTATACTTTAGAGAATCTTGTTTCTTTATTGAGTTTTCTTCTTGCTTGCTTCACCTGAGCACAAGCCAGCAGATGTCTAGAATAGGTACCTTCTGCACATAGTACTATGGGTAAAGTGGAGGAGATTTGTAGTCTGGGAAAGTTTTGGATACCAAGCTGACCATGTCCTGTTGGTCTCAAATCATATGGGTAGAGATAATCCTGGTCCTACAGATCTATCATTCTAAGTACATTAGTTATGTATGTTTACTGTATTGTTCACTGTTGCAGTCGTGCTAAATTTTGGGACTTGTGTCACAGAAGGCCCAAAATCAAGCCACACTTCTTGAATTTTCCTTTATGTTTCAGTCCAGGTGGATGCTCATCCACCTGGACATTAGGTAGTCTGTGGGGCATGTGCCAACGTCATCATCAGTTTTTCTTTTTCCTGGTGACATACAAAAAATTAAGTGTAAAGGGGATGGCCAAATGAGAGCAGTGAATTTTGAGAGCTCCATAAAATAGTATAATAATATAGGAAAATTTTATTATTTTCAAGTTTAAAATGTCAGAAATCTATAGATAAACTACTAAACTACACAAATATCAATTTTGGTAGGAATATACAAAATTTTTCCTGTCAAGTAACTTGGAGATATACTGAATCACTGAATATGAACAACTCAAGGAATTCTCATCCAGATGCTGGTATGAAAAAAAGAACTGCAATTGATGACATCTATCTTACAGGAACTATCTTTGAAGATGGATGGCTTTAAAATGACTTAGAAAACCTCAAATTAAATTCTCAAAAACAGACTGATACTCTTAAGGAACTATTCCAGCAACACCATACAAAAATAACTAATATAGAGACTTCTCTAAATGACATTGAGGGGAGACTCAAAGAGGAAGAATTCCAAAAAGAATTTCTGCTTAAATAGAATACATGGCTGCTTAACAAAATAGATGACTTAGAAAACAGGGAAAGGAGAAACAACATAAAATATTTGGTCTGCCTGAAAACACTGAAGGAGAAGACATTATTTCATTCTTAACAAGCTGGATTCCTGAATTTTTAGACTTGAAAGAGGGACTTTCATTTGGAATTGAAAGGGCGCATAGACCACTGAGGAAACCTGCTTCTAACTCAACAAATACTCCACCTAGCTCCATAGTTATAACATTTCTTTCATTTCTGGACAAGGGACTAATATTAAAATCTGCTTGGAGAAAATCACCCTTAAAATACAATCAAAGCCTGATAAGGTTTGACAATGATTATTCTTCCAGAATACTAGAACAAAGGAAAAAAGTCTGGCCAATAATAAAACTATTGAAAGCAAACAACATTAAAGCACAGGTGGCCTTTCCAGCCAAGCTAAAAATACTTTTTGCCAATGAGATGAAAACCTTTAATGACTTAGAAGAAGCTACTATATTCATCAAAAACAACTGCATAGTGTCTATCCCAGAATGGAATGGATGGCCCTTACTCTTAAAAGAATAAAAGAAACGAATCATTGGACTGATGCTAGAAAGAAGAAGCAAAAAAACTGATTCCAAGATAGCTGTCCCAAAAAAAATAACTCTTACAACTACATCTCTCAAAGTATCAACTGATATGGCACATCACTTATCACCTGTTTTTATTTTTTAAAAAAGGAGGGTTTCTTAAACAACTGAGAAACAGTAATGATTTATTCAGCATGTTCAAAGAGTCCAGTAATTCTTCACAAATAAAGGCAGGTCAAGATGGGTTACTATTTACATTATATATAAGCCAAACAAAGCAACATATAATATAAACATAGATGTTTCTATTCCCCTACTTGAACTCAATGAATACTTTTCTTGTTCATTTTTCATTGTTTTTACTTATAATAATTTAAATAATTAATTAACTAATTCAACAAGGTACCATTCATCACAGTTCAGACTCTAATGCAATAAATTAACATCATATATTATAGCAGTAACAGTAGAGTGTTTTGAAAAAAAATGCAGTCATGGAGACTAATGCCTTCTTCAGTTAAAGTATGATTTAGAAATGTTATGTATATCCTGGTTGAATAATAGTAGCAAGCTTTTAGTACAAATGTTATCATTATTCTGCCTAAATATAGTTAATATCAATTATGGCAGGTATCATAGCTACAAGTGCTGTTTGATCAATCTTGATATGGTGTGCGTGGATGCAGCTGTGTCTGGCAGCTAGTGCAAATGTCATTATTATTCTGTCTAAACATAGCCAATATAAATTATGGCAGGTATCATAGCTTCAAGTGCTGTTTGATTAAGCCTGACATGGTGTGTGTGGATACAGCTGTGTCTAGCAGCTGTTGTATGTTGCCATTTTCATCTCCGGGAAGCTGTGGGTTGTGGCTTGTGATCGAGGTTTACTGATGCTTGTGTATTAGGAAGAGACATTTGGTATTTTAGCCTGGATTCAGGGGAAGGCGGTGGATAAAACTGTGATTTGGGATATTTTGAAAGAGAATAGTTTGTTTATACATCTGCTGAGTGAGAGGTTGGAAGGCTGGAAGAATGTGTTATCTCTTGTTGTGGTGGCTTGTTGATCTGTTTGCTCTCTGTTTGCTGAAAGGGAGGGAATTTAGGCTTGAAGTTGCAGTAAAGTGAAGCTTTGCTTCAGGTGCATCATGAGCCTTTGGTATGCAGTACACAGACACACTAACAGAAACAGACACTCCCTGGTTGTTATGGCAATGGAGACAGAGTGATGATAATGCTTAACAACTCTGAGGAGCCTCTGAAATGATTCTCGGCAATATTTTTGGTTTTAAAAATATATATATATAATGAAAGGGCTGTTTTAAACCACATGTACACACATTGATGGTCTCCCGACACTTCGTTTAGCTCATTAAGTTGATTCTTGATTAAAAAAAATAAACAAATAATAAGCACAATTTTATATTTAAAATGTATTTTGGTCCAAACACATTAAGGACTTACATAAGACTGGAAGTCTGTTATTGTGAAAGACTAAGAGCACTTGATCTTGTGCAGTACCCTTTGCAGTGGTCTGGGAGGTGAGCTTGCTTGGACGTGTTGGCCATATGGGAATAGCTGATTCTAGGGGTGTTTCGGGTTGCTGGGAAGTGCTAGAGAGTCATCAGATTTCCTTTGTGGAAATATCTGTGGGAATGGAAGGTGTGTTGAGTGGTTCACTGGCAGAGTGGCCACTGCATGGAACAGGCTGGTAAAATGGAACAGGACAAATATTGGTTTGGATATTTTAAGAACAGCTTGGAAATGCACCACATGAACTAGTGAATGGTATTCTGGCAAAACTGGATGGGTATTGTTGGCCGTGCACGAAGTACTGATATGTGTGTATGTAAGGATGGAAATATAGTTATAACAAATAAGAAACTAGAAGGATCTCATAATTTAAAGTCTATGGACTGTATAAACATGCTTGGAAGGAGCTAATAATAAGAATAAGCATTACAGCTTGTGGTCTTTTAAATAACTAAGCAACAGCCAAAAAAAAAAAAAAAACACACAGAATAGTAATGTAATGTATGATTTTAGCAAATCTAGACATAAAATATATAATTGTCATATAAGATGAAACAGTCTGCTGAATTTAGATATTGAAGACAGAATTTAATAACATGGGCTTGTGTATAATAACACTACTGTCTTAACTTGTCATAAATGATATACACTACATTGAACATCAAGGGGAAGCATGATGATTTTCTCATCTAAGTAAATATGCATAACAAGTCATGCAATTCCTTTAACTTGAATTGTAGTTTTTGTAACCCATCTTGACCATATATAATACTTAAGTGGTTACCAAGGTAGCTAATGTTTAGACATGACATCAAACTAACAAAAATTGTTCAAGAAAAACAATAGAAGCCTGAACTTGAAATGTCCCAGAATGTAACAATCACATTCTGAACAAATAGTATTAAATTGACAATAATCACTCAGTTTAACCTTTGCTGATTATACAAAATAGAATGTTGCCATTAAAATTTAAAAACTTTCAGTATATGCCATAAAATGGCAATTTATGAATATGGAAAAGGAACTTGTAATCATTAATCACAATAAGTGAATTTGTTGTTTTTAACCTATAATTTCACTCATTTTATAATAAGAAATGACAGATATGAAAATCCTTATGTGTAGGAAATGGGGAAGAGGGGTGCACTGATAATTAAAATACACTAACTTTCATCAATGTTCACATAAAACAAACTTGATGCTTTAAGTAAGTTAGCAACAAACAAAGTGATTACTTAAATGCTGGCAAACAATGAAATATAACTTCTGATATATCCAGTAAAATACATTGTATTATAAACATTAGGTATAAATACCATATATTTATGTTAAGTAATAAGTTTTAAAAGACTTCATCAATAAGGGTGAATATGTTAAATAACTGTGTGCTATAATCTTTTACTGAGGTTTTGTATATGATACATCCTACTTTACTATGATTTAATTGCTTGTCATCTATATTTCATGTAAATATTAATTGCTTATACAATAAGTAGACATTTATATTGCATTAGAATTCTATCTACAATAGTACTATATCTGTTCAAAATAATATAAATATTGCTTATTCCTATTACAAATATTCTCCATATGATAATTCAATTTATGGAGCTCAGATGTTCTGGATTGTCAAGGTATGAGTGATAATCTGATGGACTTAGGTTTATCCATCAGATTAGGAATGATTTTCATTCCATGGCTAGTGCAGATCTTAGTAATGTTAACATTTATTAATTTAAATGTATTTCACAAAAATAGTTTTACTATGCCCGACCAAAACATTGTTTTATTGGTAAAGAATCAAAGTATAAAACTGATAATTTCCTTTAAAAGCTCAAACATGTACTTTATAGTTATCAGAGGAAAATGTTTAATAGTCACAATAAAACAAAAAAAATACATAGTCTAAATAACCTAAAATGGATTTAACTTTATTATATTTAGATACCAATGGTTTAAACAATCCTAGCAAGAGATCAAATCTACTGAAATATTTAAAATTGAACAAAGCACAAATTGTCTTCCTTCAAGAAACTCATTTCAAAACAAATGACAATTACAAATGGAATCCTAAGGAATATATGATATTGGTGCAATCCACTTATAAGACAACGACAAAAGGGGTAACAATTTTATGGAAAACAAATGTGATTAACCTAGAAATCATTTATATGTATGAAAATAAAGAAGACCTTATGGCATTAGTAATAGTTAAATATAACAACAGAAAATGGACCCTAGTCAATCTATACTGGTTCTCAGGCATTGGAACAGGAACTGTTAAAAAACACTTGGATTTCATTTCCAATAATTATAAAGGCAACTTAATATTAGGAGGAGATTTTAATTGTATATTTGATATTTCTGAAACTACAAATAAAAGACTGCTGCGTACATCTGCTGTATCAAAACTTTAAACAAGTAGGTAGAATTATTTCATCTTGTAGATACTTTCAAATTTAAAGAAGATAAATCTTTGTTGTTTTCCCATCAAGATCACAGATTTGGAACCCAAACTAGAACAGATAAAATATTTGCTGCCCATGACTTACACTCTAAAATCATTAATTTCTCAATCACTCCCTGCCCATTTTCAGACCACAATTCATTGAGACTAAAACTTCAAATTGGGTACAAACCATTAATAGTTAACTCCAGAATTCCGGCATATATAACGAAAATTAATGAGTTCAAACCCTGGTTATTATCTAAATTACAGTTCTTCTTAGATATTAATTACACCACAGAGATAAATAAAATAATGATATGGGACTCATTAAAAGTTTACATATATGGTAAAACCCTAACTTGATATAAAAAAAAAATCGGAGAATGGGATTCTGAATTATTAGAGCTACAATCCAAACTTTTGTCAGTAAAAGCTGAAAAAATCAAAATCATTTGGAGATGAAAAAGAAACTAGAAGTATTTAACAATAAATACAATGAAATTCTAACACATCAAACTAGTTTAGCTTTAGAAAAACTAAAAATTAATACCTTGGCCATTTCTCCCAAATAGCTACATAATTTATCCACAAGAATCAAAATACAATCAAAAGCTAATAACATTAAAAGTATCTTCCATGAAAAGAAATGGAAAAATATCTCAGATATAGGTGACATTCTTGATGCCTACAGAAATCACTTTATGGAACATTTCCAAAAAGAAAATATACATATTGATTAATTAAATCTAGATGAAAAATGTTCTAATATATAAAAAAATACCAGAAAAAATTAAAACTAGATCTGCAAGCACCCATATCCTACAAAGAAATTACAGATACAATAAAATAGGGTAAAAATAATAAAGCTCTAGGTATAGATGGCATAATTATGGAAATATATAATTTTTTTCCTTCAAAGATACCCTCTTTCATAAAAATCTATTAGAAATTCAGTCACAAGCTTTAATACCACCCTCTTGGAGATATTCCTTAATCACACCAATCCTAAAGGAAAACAAATCCCCAAACCTCTGTACCTTATATAGACCTATATCATTATTAAATAATGACTATAAGATAGTTATGACAATATTAACTAACAGAATGAAAATACCACTATACAAAACAATAAATAATGATCAAACTGAATTTATATATCATAGACACACACATGACAATATTAAAAGGATAATTTCTGTTATAGATTATGTTAATAAAGAAAGTAAAGAAACACTCATAATTGGCTTAGATATAGAGAAAGCTTTTGATTCCCTAAATTGAGACTATTTATTCAAAATCCTAATGCTATTTGAATTTCCTGCATCCTTTGTTCATCTCCTAAAGAGTATATATACTAATAAATTAGCGTATGTCAAGTTAGGTCATTTTACCTCTGAATCTATACATATAACAAAAGGCACTAAACAAGGATGCCCCATGTCACCGATTCTATTTGCTCTGGCTATTGAAATATTGGCAGATTCAATTTGTAACAATATAAAAATCAAAGGACTAGATGTTTATGAACAATACAATTCTAAAATAATGCTATTTCCTGATGACATATTACTAACATTATCTAATACAAAAGAGAAATTAGAAGAATTAGATATATTATTTGACAAATTTCACATGACTTCAGGACTCCGTTTCACTAAATCAACATCAAAATGTTTATTTTTAAGTAAAAAAAAAGAACTGCAGACTAAGAGGGAATCACATCATAGGGAAACAAGAATCTACCTTAAAATATCTAGGACTTGAGTTATGCAAGGATAATAATGAAATAGTATAAAAAACTACAATAATATCATCAATACAATTAAAATCTCTGTGGAAAAATAGAACAAAATCATATTAACATTTGAAGATAGACTACAGTTAATAAAAATGGTTTTACTGCCCAAGATCCTATATATAGCCTTGGCAATACAACTGTTACCAGAAAGGAATATACTTAAAGAAATAAATTCATCCCTAATAAAATTTTTGTGGTTTCCCAAAAGAAACAGAATAGCTTTAATACATCATATCAGACCATGGAAACAGAGAGGATTAAACTTTTCTGATATAGAAATATATATAAAAGCATCAATATCTAAAACAATCTCAGATTGGATAAATCCAAATTACTCTGCAAATTGGAAATAATTACTAACTGTAATATCAATAAATGAATTTGATTTACAAAAAAAAAAATTCAAATAGATAAAAACAATTTGCCATGGCACCTGTTATGTATTAGTATGCAATATAACATAACTAAACCCACAAAAACTTGTATGATTAATTATTATTTATTACACTGACTCATTTAGGAAAATTATTAATGCAAATATAGATTTAAAAATATGGTTTGATCTTTTGACACCACTTATAGTCACAAAGAACTCTCCACATAAAATATATAGAGAAATTATTAATTCCTGGGAACAGAAAGGATTTGTTTGTTGGCTCCAATGTATCAAAGAACTAAAAGTTTTAGATATGCAAGTAATGAAAACAACATACAAAATTCCATAACAGGACTGGCTAACTTTACAGAGTATTCTGTCATATTCACAAGATTTAAGTCGAATAATTAACAATTCTTCATTTAAAGAAATGCCTAAATTTATGAAATACATATATGAAATCATATATAATGACTTTGACATGGGAAACAGTATTTCAAAATTTTACAAAATATTTGTAAACTATAAAACAACACCCAAAACCTCATATTGGAAATATATAACAAAAGGACACTCAATACAGTTAACTGAAGATATTAAAACAAATATCTTATTATCGATAAAATATACATCCTTTACAGAATACTGGAAAGTTTTTTAATTGGAAATGCTTGCACAGAGCATTCTTAACCCCAGATAAAATCAGTAAAATTAGTTATTCCATAAAAGGAATATGTTGGAGATGTGAGCAAGTACACAATGCAGATTGGAACCACATTTTCTTTGATTGTGTTAAAATTAAGCCATTTTGGAATGGTATTAATAACTTTCTACAAACTTTATTTAATGAATCACTTTATTTAACTAAAGCTCTTGTATTATTAAATGTGAATGAAGGTCCTCATTTGAATAGATCAAACAAGTATCTAGTATGGACTATACTTGTAATTTCAAGGAAGTGTAGAACAAGAAGATGAAATACAAACATAATGCCAACTCTTCTTCAGCCTACTGAAGACCACAGCATTATTGGAAATTAAAATTAAAGAACTAAGAATTTATCCAAAGCCATTTATCAACAACCCCTGGGTAAAAGTCTTATCATTGATTGACACTATACAGTAATTGATCAGACACTCTGATAATGGATTGGACATACTTATAAAGTAACTGTATACATTAAGATCTGTTATAATGTCAGGCTAATGTAAATAGTGTACATGGTTATTTAAGATGGTATGTATAAATACTATGGAATTCGTTCAAATGTATTTGAAAAATAAAAAAAAAAATTTGAGAAAAAAAATTAAGTGTACACTAGTTATTGAGAATACTGAATGTTGTCATTCCATTGGTTTGGCTTGGCTTTTAGAGTATCACAACTTCAAATGCTACACTACATTCTTTACTAACGGGAGCAGCTGAAAGAAGAAGATCCTAGCCTGCTCTAGCTTCCCTCATCTCAATCTATTCTCCTTCTCATACTCTCCGTACCTCTAATCAATTACTACTACATACTTACCAACCCCTCCCAAAAAAAAAAAAATAGGCAAACTCCTTTATAAATATTCAATTACCCAAGCTTGGAACAAACTTCCCAGAGACATATGTTCTGTCAATCACCCATCCCACTTTAAAGAAAAACTCAAAATTCATCTACTTAACTCTAAAATCTGTCCCTGCCAAGCTCCAACCTAAGCTTTCCTCTCCCCTTTTTAATCTACCCCACATGCAACTTGTATGCCTTTATCACAGAGACTTTCTTATCTCTGCTACATTTTTTCTGATGATTAAACTCTTCTTGTAAATATATAAATACATTGTTACTCTGTAAAATATTACCTGTTCTCTGTATGTTTTTTGCATCATCTTGTTATGTGTTCTACTTGCTTTTTGTTAATTAGATTTTTCATGCAAAGATTTATTTTTCTGTAAACTATGTGTTTAATGGAGCTTTTCTCCTTTGGTCTCCACTGAAAATGGGCCACAAACCCAGCTGGAGCAACCTGGTTAACAAATGTCAATAAATAAATAAATAAATAAATAGAGTACAGGTAAGTACCCAAATGAGAAAATAAAAAAAAAAACTTTCATTAATTTTTGTCTATTGCTTGTTTATAGAATAGGAGTTTTTTTTTCAGGTGTCAGTTTAGAGTTGGCCCATCTTCAAGAATTCACCAATCTCCCTCCTTTAGGCATGGTGGATATCCATTCATCAGTGACTTCAGGACATTCCACATATGTGACTAATCTCTCTTCTTACCATTTTTGATATTTCTGGCTTCAGTTCACTATATCTATCTATCTATCTATCTATATATATATATATATATATATATATATATATATTGCCTTATTCTACTGTAAAGATATAGGCTGGCTGAACCCAGTATATATCACTTGTTTTGCATCCATTTCCAGCATGGCTTGGACTACTCCAGAGCACAGAACAGATAATCACCTAGTTGTGTATTTGCCTATTGCTACTTTTGTGGTAGTTGGAAGATTTGTGGATAGTTCTGTACTTGGTTTGATGTCTGATTCTGCTTTACAGGATGTTATGACCTTATAAAGGTAGATGTCCTTGCGGTATGCAGATTCCACACAAATACTTTTATATTCATATATTTTGCTTAGGTCCTGAACACAATGTCAGGAACTGCAGAGACTATGAGAGATTTGCCCCTAAAGCTCTGAGAAGTGGGCAGCATTCCTCACACAACTACTTGGATTAAAAGAAGCTTGAGGCCTACACATTGCTCAATATGGTGTCCTCTTATTTCATCCTTGTCCTGTGATGTTCCCTCAAGAAAGAATCAATTTATGGAGAAGGTGGAAAGGGAAGCGGGTGATGCAACATCAGCATGTGACATTGCATAGTGGCTCGAGAATGTAAGCCCCAGTCTGGCCTTTTGCAGCCCCAGTATTGAAGATCTGAGATTCCCAAGGCCTCTGATGAAGCCCCTTTGAAGGCTGTCATCCCTGAGGGAAGATGGAATAGCCCGCTGAGCCAAGAACCATGGTTTTGCTTTTAGAAAGGACATACCATCATGCGTATCCATGGCCAATGCCTGATTCATAATCTCAAAAGGGGAAAACTTGCAAGTCCCAGTCCTAGTAAGGGAGGACATAGCTGGGCATGTGGTGGAAGTTCAAGAACCTGTACAAAGGTTTGAACATTTTGTCTTAAAGGACTTAGAAGATAAGACACAAATTGCCTGACCCGGGTTCCCTGCAGATGTCTAATGTAAAGGCATCTATTGGATCTTTATCATCCACCCTACTTGTGGCTTTTCTCAAAGTGTCTGTCTTCAGCACACAGTTTTCTCTAGGCTTTACAGAACCTGTAGCTAGGGCTTTCTCTTTTACCATTTGGAAAATCAAATACAGAAGGAGCCCTATCCCAAAAAGGTAGAAGATTACTCCTCTTAGGGTGAGAAGGAACTGGATTATTCCCAAATTTCTTACCTTTAGATTATGACATTGGCATAGAATACACCATTTCCTCTTCCTGAACCACAGAGGAAATTCCATTTGGAGATACTCTTTGTAGAATGAAAGAGTACTTCAAGTGGGAAGTCAAGGAAGTATCAAATGCCCAAAAAAGGGGTATTTTGATTTATGGGGTCTAGATGCCCCTAAACTTGTGGTTATTCCCCTCATTTTGAAGGCTTTGATTGATGCTTTTATGCAGAACCAGCTAACCAGCCTCCTGCCACTAAACAACCTGACAGGTTCTATAGTGTCCAGCAGTCTCATTTCCTCTATAAGAATCCCATGGCAGATCATGCAGTGGTGTCTGCAGTCATCTGGTGAAGGCACTCATAGTACTCTCCCAGATGATGAGAAAAACAGAGTGGTAGACCATTTTGGGAGAAAGATGTACACAGCTGCCACTCAGGCCTTCTGGGCCATCAACTGTTTAGACACACATTACCAAGTACCAAATTGCTGTCCTGGGTCAAGGAAGTGATTAGAAAGGTGTGTGATGGGGACCTGAGGGCAATATTGCTAGAACTCATTCAGACTGGTAGTCAGTGGCAAGTTACTAAATGTGGTTTTGGTGCTGCAGATGTAGCATCCAGGGTGGTACCTATGGGACAGTCATAAGACAACATGGTTGGTTAAGGATAAGCCCCTGCCAGAGGCTGTTAAAGTGCAGCTCCTCAACACATCACTAAATAAAGAGTTGTTCTTTGGGAACTCCAGTAGTAAGTGTGTAGGAAAACAGACTGAGGTGGGCAAGACTATGTAAAGTGTGAAGCAGCTGTTTCTCTCTCCTCATGCCTTGGTATGACAGGAACTACCCCTTTAAACCTCGGCCTTACTTTTGCAGGCAAGGAAAAGGTAAGCAGTGAAAGGGAAAGGGTCAATATGACATGTAAATGCAGAGAGAAACTAGAAAGGAAAGCCTGTGTCACCTGAAAGGTCTTTCTACATTGGGGAGCAGCCTTGTCAATGTGGATCTCTCCCCCCTTCCCAAATCCTCACTCCTGCCCCACTCCCCAGCCTCAGTTCCTCACTTTTAAAGATGAAGGGAAGGTATTCCAGTGCCTAAGACACTGGGAGGTCATTACAAATGACAAATGTTGTCAGATATAATTTCTTAGGGTCGCAAAATAAAGTTCATATACAAGATAAAAGTTGACAGGGACCCCTGTGCCAAAAGAATATGCTTACTTAATTCCCACTGTCGTATAACTATACTACTATGGATAATCTAACCTATTCCTAGAGAAGAATAAAACAAGCCTTTTTTTCTCAAGGCTTTTTCTGGTGTTTTGAGAAGGGTCATGGAAACCCATCCTGGACCTTTCAAAACTCAATACATACCTCAAAGTCCTCAATTTCAGAATGTTGGAATTATATGCAGTGCTGCTATTCTTGTTTCCACAGGCCCTGATGGTCACCTTGGATCTCAAGGATGCTTGTCTTCACACCCCCGTTACCAAGAATCACAACTTCTTTAGGTTTGAAACAGGGTTTCCTACTACCAGTACACATCCTTGATCTTAAATTAGCTATTACGCCAATGGTTTTAATGAAATCCTTGATTCCAGTAATAACTTCCTGCAGGTCATTCACATCTAGGCCTCATCTTTGGATGACTGCCTCAGTCAAGAAGTCTTACAGGAGGAGGTGAACAGGACCCTCCATTTTACCATGGAAGGCTCCTATCCTAGAAGAAACGGATCCTCATATACCCCAAACTGGAGGCCTTGCATTTCACAGATTGGATGATTTCACACTTTTGCCCTTCAAGTACCACTTTATTGAGGACATGCTTAACATGCATAAGGCAGGTAGTAAACCCATCACTATGAAATCCTACTTAACTGCATGGAAGAGGTTTTTCTCTCTGATGTCATAACGGGAATCAGGACTCAGTCATATCAGGACTCAGTCATAGCCCCAGTGCCTCTCATCCTGCAGTAGTAAATGAACTGTTTAATTCAGATTCTCCTGTGCTTCTGTTAAGGTGTATCCTTTAGGCATCACAGCCTGCCATTCCTTGGAATTGCATTTGACATGCCTACTACCTGTTAGATATGTTCTTAAATTGAGCCTACCCCTGAACTCTACCCCCCAAACCCCCCCAAAAAAGATTGCTCCACCTTGGGACTAAAATTATATCCTAGAAAAATCTGACCCAGTCAGTGTTTGAGCCTGCAGCCAAAGTTTCCCTCAAGTTTCTAACTTAGAAAATAGCTTTATTGGTAATCATTGTCTCTGCAAAAAGGGTGTTAGAATGTGAAGTCCTGATATGTAAATAATTATTTTTAGTTGCCCACAAAGATAGCATCACACCAAGAATGATTTTTCAAAAGTGAACTTGGAATTTACCTTCCACCAAGCCATTCCATTACCTGTCTTCTTTTCCATTCCTCAAAATTGGAGAAAGCATACTGCACTCCCTGGATGTGCACAAGCAATTGAGATATTAATTACACAGAAGTAATGATATTAAAAGGTCGAGTCAGTTGTTGTCTTTTGTAGCAAAGAAGGAAAAAAGGTCATGTTCAAACAGAAATTTCCAAATGTCTGGCCTATTGTGCCATGTAATGTAAAGCTTCCAAAGGTAAGAAACTTGAGAAAACTGTTAGATTCATAGATTCATAGATCTTGTTATTAGGCTAATATAGGTTCATAGGTTCATAGGTAGGTACTAGGTTATCAGCCCTAGGGCCTATACAAGCCCAGCCAAAAAGGTACCCTGGCTTTTGCCACCCAAGAAAATTATTTTCCTGGGCCACTGTTGAGCAGAGCCACAGAAGTGATCCCCGGGGTGAATTTCCTATTTCCCATCCAATCATCAAGATTTTTCTTGAAGAGTGCTAAGGAGGAGCTTTGTTTGATATATAGGTTCATAGGTAGGTACTTGTGATCCAGGGAGTCTTTCTAAACCTAGTCAAGTTTTCCTGAAAGAATAAAGAAGTCCTGTATCCAAACAGGACATTGAGGGCCAGGCATTTATAAGTTACCTTTGTCCATAAAGGACATGGGTGCCAAGCCTGGTGTAAACTTCCTATTCTTCCATCCACTGGTCCAGGTTGCGATAAAACTGTGTAATAGACAAACTCAGTTTAAAATGGATAGGAAATCTGTTCCATAGGTGAGGCTGTCTCTGGGACACATATCTGGCTCTCCTGCATATTCTGTTTAAGTCATACACAAAATACAGGTCCTATGACCTTATATTTCTGGTGCTGCTTGACTTATGAATATGCAGGAGATTCATAAATGATTGGAGATACCTTGTAAGCCAGGCATGGATTACCCCTCAGCAATCAACAGGAGTCTGAGTAGAGGGAACGGGATTTAAGGTGTTCTGCATAAGGCAGGTTTGTTATGCCTTGTATTTTTTTTTTGTAAGGAACCTCTGATGTTGCTCTAGTTGCTGGCAGCTGCATATGCCTGGTCAGGTACATGCATTCTATGATTGATCTGATAAGTGTGGAGTGCAGTGGGATAATGGCTTCTTTGGACCTAGATACCATTCCTTACTTATAAGTTGCACAACATAAAAGGATTTCCTCACCACTATGGCCATGTGGTGGTTGAAGGTAAGGCTACTGTCTACATGTGTACCCAGATCCCCAACCACTGGGTTGACTCTTGGGGGAATATTGCCAACATGGTAATCATCCAGGATGTTTGACTACCCAAAGTGTACAATTATGTATTTTGTAGAATTGAGTTAAAGACCATGACTTTGACAACATTTGTTAGTCAGATATAGACCTTCCTGAAGAAGGCTAGTGTCTGTAGGAGAGTCGATGATAACCCAGAGCTTGCAGTCATATGCAAACTTAGTCAGTCATAAAACTTCAGCATTTGCTTCCATTTCAGAGAAATAGATACTAAAAAGGAGAGGGCTTACTACTGAGACATGGGGGACTCTGCTAGTGACTGGTCTCTCGGTGGAGGTGTCCTCACCTATTTTGACCTCCTAGGTCCTATCAGTGAGCCAGTTGGCTATCCAGTGGGTGATAAAAGGATTTATAACTAAATTAGTGAGCTTGTCTATAATGCCTGAATGGGGTATTGTATCAAAAGTCTTGGCCAGGTCAAGGTAAGCTGGGCGCACAGTATTGCCTTCATCCAAAGCTTTGATGATCCTCTCAAAAAAGTCCACCAGCTTTAATTGGCATGACCTTCCTTTAACAAAGCCAAATTATGATGGGTCCAGCATTTGCAGGTTACCTATGTCCTCATTTATCATGTCCATGATGATTCTTTCCATAACCTTATATATGAGACTGGTCTGACATATGAGCCTGTAGTTACCTGGATCAGTGGTTGGACCTGTTTTGTGTAGGAGAATGAATGTAAGCAACTTCCATTCCATGGGCATACAACCGGACTGTAGGATCCAGTTGAAAAGGGATTCAAGTGGACAAGAGATGTTGTATTTCACACTATTTATTAAACATCTTGTCATTTTGCCAGGGCCTATTGAGGGAGCGTTTTTGGCCTTGAAAAATGCATTGACGAAAAAAAAAAATTCTAAATTTTAAGCTTGTTTCCTGCCTTTCCTGTAACTAGTCTAGTTCAGATACAGATTCGCTGTATCCAGGACTGTTTGTAAGCTTCTGAGCCCCCAAGCCTTTCTATGTCAGAGGGAAGCCTTCTAGCTTATCAGTGGGAGTGGTAAGCACTAGGTAGCCTATCTACCACAAGAGGAGTGTTTTTTGGCCCAGAAATTGTAGTATATTGGCCATTTGGGCAGTTTTTCCATCTCTTTCAACTTTCTGGTTTAAAATCCCACATTTGTGCTTGCTTCACACCTTTCCTGTAACTAGTCTAGTCCAGATACAGATCTGCTGTATCCAGGACTGTCTGTAAGCTTCTGAGCAGTGTCAAAGTCTGCTCTTCAGTTTTTCCCTTAGATCTACTAGTTCTCTCCTCTCCTGCACCTTTACTAGTTTATTAATCTAGCCCTTTACCAGACTTCTTGTAGCAATTATTGTAGCACACAAAAGTGCTACCAGCACTAAACTTTCTACAAGGAAACAGCTCCAGTACTTATTTTTAATGCCCACCCCTCCAGGCATGTCTAAAGATCAGTTCCCTGTGCTTTCTTCTATTAACCTGGTGAACTTGGGCATCCTGAGGCAATGCAGCAACTGCTTCATGTACACTGACAACCCTCTCCTCTTACCTCCCAACACTCAGACTTGCGAGAGATGCATTTATATATCCAAATTGGAAGCCACGCACTCTCCAGCCAAGACCGGAATAGCTGGTCAAGAGGAGAAGGTCAACACTTGCACCACACCACATGGAACACATAGCCCTCCAGAACACACACCAGCACTGCCTTTACATAAAAAGACAAACTGCACACCCACCTTTGTGGAGGGTCTCAATAAAAATCTACCCAAACAGCAGAGATCGCCAAGGCAGAAACACACTCGACCACCACAACACAACACTAATCACGAGACACATAACTCTCCTAAACAGTGTGCCATTCAAACAAAGCCCCTAAGGCAAAACAGCATGCCCAACACACTAGTTATAGGTGACTCAGTAGTGAGGCACACTGATGTCCCACTCACTAGGTTGAATAAGGAGAAAGTAACAGTCACCTGCCTGTCAGGCACTAGGATCCGCCACATAACGCACGCACTCAGGTCCCTCAACAACAGGCACACATATAACTCTGTGACTGTACATGTGGATATAAATGGCCTGTGATGTACCTCCCTGGACTACATGAAAAGAGGCATGGAGGAGCTCTTGGATTATATAACCCAGGCGGGTATGACCCAAGCCCTGAGCAGCATCCTACCATCATCCAGAATGATACCACAGTACAAGCAGAAAATGATTGATTTCAACAATTGGCTAGGTTTCTGGTGTCATTCTAAGGGGATCCAGTATCTGTCTGCCTTGGATGACATGACTGACAGACCTTGATGCTTTGCCAGAGATGGCCTGCATCTGTCACCCATGAGCTTCCGAATACTGGGCAAGGCTCTTGCCACCCTTACAGTGCTTTTTTAGGCGGTGTTACAAAGACCAAATTACCACCGTAACAGCTACAAACAAATGCAATCTGAGGGTCATGCTGATCAATGCTAGAAGTCTAAATCTCAAAATTCACTCGCTCGAAGCACTCCTTAAAATGGAGAACATTGACATTTGTGCTGTAACAGAGACCTGCTTCAAGGCAGCAGAAAGCACCCCTGCACTACCAGACTATAACTCATTCCACACCTTTCGGCCCCTGAACTTGGACTGAAGCTACAAAGGCGGTGGTGTTTCCATATTCATAAAGGATGTGCACACCTCCAGACTGGTAGCCCAACATAATGCATCTGAGATACTTCAGGTGCAGCTAACATTGGGTAAGACAGCGATTCAGGTTGTATCCTGCTATAGGTCCCCTGCAGCTAACATTGGGTAAGACAGTGATTAAAGGTCATAGCCTGTTATAGGTCCCCAACCATGTCCCAAGGCTCACACTCCATTTTCTTAAGCACCCTGGAGAATATTAAGGTCCAACCTAACACTCTCATACTGGGCAACTTCAACTACCCCTTCATTAACTGGGAAAACTACTGATGTACCAATACACCTGCCCAACATTTCCTGGAATTCATTAATTCCAATGCCCTGGACCAGTTTGTTCTTGCCCCCACTAGAGGTAGCAACATCCTACACCAATAGTCAACTCCTCCCTGGTTAGATCCAACCACAAACTAATCACCTTGGAAATCCATATCCCACCCCTGCAAAGGTAACCACCATGAACAACTTCTCCAAAGCTACCTTTGGGCTCCTAAAAATAGAGGTTGCTAACTTCACTGCCCCCATGTAAATGGAGATCAAGTTGCATGACCGCCGAATCATACATCAATGGACTGTAGGAACACGTACACAAATTCATGGATCTCACCATACCTAATAGAACCAAGATGCTATCCTCCAAAAAAAGGAAGCCAATCTGTTGGTCCTCTGTAATAAAAGAAATCTACAACAAAAGGAGGAAACTGATGCAGAATAAGGTGAAGTCCCAAGACTGGAAAAACTCCCTTATCAGCCTCAACAAAAAGTTGAGATCCTTCATCAAAGCCTCTAAAGCTAGTTATGAAAACAGAATTGCAGCAGATAGTAAAGGAAACCACAAGGCCTTCTATAGTTATGTAAAGAATCTCCATGGCAATACCCAGATTTGCTCTGAGCTACTGCACAATGGTACCTCCTATACTGAGCCAACAGATATTGCCAATATACTGTCCGACAGATTCAGTGCCAACTTTACCCCTCTCTCCCCCTTATGGGATCAGTCACAATACCAGTAGATTTCCAGGCACCCAGTATTACTGCTGCACAGGTTAAAACAACACTGTCCAAGACCAATAATACAGCTTCTATGGGACCTGACAATATCCCTGTCTGTGTTCTACATGAACTACAGAGTGAACTGGCACCTCACCTGTGAGCCCTGTTCAATCACAGCCTCACCTCAGGCTTTGTCCCTACCAAATGGCGCACTGCTACCGTCATCCCTCTCCACAAAGGAGGAGTGACTACAGACCCTGGGAACTATTGCTCCATTAGCCTGATGAGTCTGATATGCAAAGCTATGGAATGCATCATTATGGACCTAATAAACAAGGATATAGGGAATCCCCAAACTCTGGATCCTGCATAGTTTGGTTTTGTGAAGGGCAGATCATGCCTGCTCAACTTGGTCAACTTCTTTGTGTCAGTACCAGAGCTGTGGATGAAGGCAAGGTGGTTCATACAGCCTACCTTGATCTGGCCAAGGCCTTCGATACCATTCCCCACTTAGGAATCATAGAAAAACTCACTAAGCTAGGCATCAACCCCTATATCACTAGGTGGGTTGCAAACTGGCTCACAGGTAAAACCCACAATGTGAAAGTAGCTGACTCCAAGTCAGACTGCCGACCAGTCATGAGTGGAGTCCCGCAGAGTTTGGTCCTGGGTCCTCTCCTGTTTGGTATCTACTTTTCTGAAGTCCAGGCCAACACGAAGGGACTGTGTCTGACAAAGTTCACAGACGATTGCAAGTTGGGAGCTATTATTAACTCCCCAAGTGATGTTGACATCCTACAGAAAGGCCTCACTGAGACCAATGACTGGTGTCAGAACCATGGCTTTAAGCTCAATGCCAAAAAATGTGTCGTCATCCCCTTTGGGAAAAACCCAGTTCCCATGAATTACCACATTGATGGTAGTCCACTGAACACAGAAGATGTTATAAGAGATCTGGGAACACAGGTTGACAGCAACCTCTGTTTTGACCACCACATTGCCACTGTGGTTAGAAAGTCCTTCTATGTGGCACATCTCATTACTAAGGGTTTTGCATCCAGGAAGAAAGAGGTCATTGTCTCCCTCTGCTCTTCCCTCATTAGGCCAGTCATTGAGTACAGTGCCCCATTTGGCATGTACCTCACTAAACACGTGCAACAACTGGAAAGGCTGCAAAAGTACCTCACAAAGAGGATCCTAGGCCTCAAACATTTGTCCTATATGGACAGACTAAAAAAACTCCTACTATTCTCTGTCTCATATCGCTTACTTAGAGGTGATCTCTGCTTGACTTACAAAACCATGTCTTACCCAGCTCTGTTACAAATGCTACATTTGAGGAAATCCCAATCCCTCCACACCACATGCTCCAGAGACCTCAACCTCATTACCACAATCAACAGAACATGCTGGAGGGACAGGTTCATAACCCAGAGACTGCCCATGCTATGGAACAGACTTCCCATACATGTCAAGCAGAACTTCTCACTGGCCCTTTTCAAGAGAAATCTTGATGAGTGGATGGAAAATAGAAAATTCACCCCTGGGATCACTCCAGTGGCCTTACTCGACAGAGGCACTGGGAACTAAAGTCGGGTGGCACAATGTCAGGGTAATCCTATGGGCTAGGCTTGTAAAGGCTCCAGGGCCATTAGCCTAGTACACACCTATGACCCTATGAACCTATAATGATTGGGGATTATGGTATTATGTATTTCCTTTAGGCTTTTGGGGAGGGTTGATTTGAACCTGTCAGCCAAAAGGTTGGCAATGGCCTCCAGTTCAGTGTGGGTGATGGCATTTACCATAAGTTCTGCACATTTTTGCGTATTTCCCCTGAGGTTATAGACATAGCTGTAGAAAGCTTTGTGGTTGTCCTTTGCCTGATAAGCTATTTTGTCTTCAGATTTAGCCTTTGAAGCAGTAATTGATCCTCTTAACTGCCTGTTTAGATTGGTCTGTGGGGCTTTTAGTATG
Source organism: Protopterus annectens (assembly GCF_019279795.1). NCBI lineage: Eukaryota > Metazoa > Chordata > Ceratodontiformes > Protopteridae > Protopterus > Protopterus annectens. The sequence goes on from NC_056732.1 coordinate 731,390,217, forward strand.
TATGGCTTTGCTCCTCTAACACTTGGCCAAGATTTGTTTTCTTTTGCTGTATAACCAGTGGCGGCTGGTGACATCAAATCAAAGGGGGGTTGCAAGAGACATTTGAATGGGTGAGGCCATTGGGAAGGGGTGTGACCAACTAGAAAACGGCAGAGCTATGCTCAAAACCACAAAAACTGGCACTTTAATTAAATATGCTGTCCTTGGTGCCAAACCATCATTATGAGAGTCCAATCAAGACAAAATGAAGTGTAGAAGAAAAAAAAATATTTCAATGCATTGGCTACATGACAACTTACTTAATATCTAGATGGAAACAAAAAGGTTGTGAGGCATGAAAAAATAAATTACTTTTTAAATACATTACTGGAATGGCAATCAAAATCCAGTATAAAAAAACAAGCAGCACTCAACTCAAACCAGATCTCCTTGCACTGCAGTTCTAATTATAATTTATATTCAGCTTTATAAAAGTACCAAGTAACATGCTGAAAGTAGCAATCCCTGTGATACCCCCACTTGTAAAAATGTTTCTTATCCAAAAAAGACCTGCTGCCTGACAAATATCTGCTTGTTTCATGGGGAAAACATGATCAAAGTAAAAAATGAACAGCAAACAAGAAACAAGCTCAAGATAAATTGCTTAAAGAATTACTGCACAGGTTATGGACCACACATGATAGATTGGCATTCTGTTTAGTTTACTGGTAAAGCCTGCAAAGATGACTGCAAGTCTCCAACAAATGTAGTGAGCTTCTGAAAATACTATAATCCTGTCCTTTATTACAAATACTTTCATATGCATTTCAAATCACTGCATGGCAACAGCAAAAAGGCTTTCAATGTTGGTAATTCTTTAACAGTATGCTTATTAAAGCTTACTTCCATCTTACAATGTCAGACAGGGTTACCTGATGGTCATTATAGCATTGCTACTTAAACACAGAGTAACAGGCACTGCAACATGCATTTTCTGAATAATAAGAAGCATAAATCAACAGTATAAAAATATGACAGAAAATCAGAACATTCTGCAAAATCAAGGACAGACGAAAAGCCACTGTAGTACTTGTGTCTACCTTGTTTGGGGCAAAACTCTACACACTTACACTGCATAACTGCTCCTTGCCTAGCTTGGACACATCCAGAGTCACTACATGGGGGAGTGGGGTGCAACAAGTTTGTCACAATTTGAAATGTGTCTGGCTGAGGTTGATGGCTTTGACATATTTGTCATACATCTCAACCTCAGAGCAAGAAATCTAGACAAAGCCATAAATAGAAGTGTGACAAAGGCCCAAAAATAAGGACAATTTTTAAATATTGCTCTTATAAACTTAGAAAGATAATAGAATAGTAGGTCTTGCATCAGTATGAATTTTCTGAAGGGTATGAAATCTGAAACTCAAATGTCTGTCATTATTTTCTAACTTCAGTCTATAATGATTTGCCACTAATTTGCCAGAAAACCACAATTTTATGAGAAACGTACCAAAAATGTGATGCAAAAATATAAAATAGCCACACAATACAGCTGGGAACCTGTGAAAGAAGGGACACTTTTTTAATATTAGTACTGTTAAGCTGAGCAACTGACAAAATAAAATAATCTACATGCATTTCTGAAATAAAAGTATTTTATAAATCTGATCATGACAATTATTTATTAATTGTAAACCTTCTACATTTTCTTCCAAAATTGCCATTTTGTGGAGGGATTATTAGGGGGAGAGCAAAAGTTTGAGCCAAAGTCATGGACAGTTGAGAGGTTTGGATATACCTAATTCTATAAAGTGATTTATTTGCGTGTACCTCTCAACCTCTTAATGCAGGAAATCTGGACAAGGGCAAATATATTGGGGGAACATACAGACAGTACTAAAATTGCTCTTGTATAAACTTAGACAGTTGGTAGAATAACAGGTCTTGCTTTAACATACATTTTTCTGAAGAGTATGAAGTCTGAAACTCAATGTCTGTCATTATTTAGTGACTTTATTCCTAAATGATTTGCCAGAAAACCACGAAGTTTATGAGGAACAAACCAAAAATAAGAATCAAAAATCTATTAATTCTGTGAAAATCTATACAGTTGAGTGGTATAGTTCAGCCGGGGCTGTCTTTGAGTTTGCCTCCCTTCCCTCCTCACAAAATCATGGTGAAATGGGGCCTCCCCCTGCAGCCATTCCAATGTCCCCATACTTGGCTATTTCATCCCATTTACCATAAGCACTGTAATGTGCATGCTGCTTTACTTCTACGATGATTTGGATTTCATTTAAAAGTTTTGTTTTACACTTTACAGCACAAACACTAATAGACATCTGCTAAACAAAGCAATGCAGTCTCACAATGAAAATAGACTTAGTATTAAAACTTCTCTGCCCTTGAAACTCACATTCATTGAAACAGCATTGAAACCCACATTCAAAGAAAATACTTCTGGCCAGTGGCAGATAAAGATTAATTTTGGGCTGTTTTCAAATCATAGCCCCCTTGCACATGAAACATACATGTTTATTTGACACACCTTCTTGATTGTATTACATTATATTTCTTGTATAATACAGTACAGTTGTTAGAGGGCATTTTAAATGTATTGTTTTAACATTTTTCAAGTAAACAATGAAACAAAATGCATGCACCAATAATGATAAAACTGCCCAATTCAGAACATTTCCATCATAAAAGTCTGCTCAAACTTCTACAATCCAGCAGTATGAACAATCTCTGGAGAAGTAAAAGTCATCTAAATAATTCCACATTAAAGAGATCTTTAACTAATGAAGAGGTTGCTGCTAGCAAACAACTTTATATTTCATTGTTTCATCTACAAATACAGTGCCTGTTGCCCTTGAGGAATAAATTACCCATGTTACATTAAAAAATAAGCTACTAATACTGCAATAGGGAATGGATGGCAAACTGTTAACAGGTTCATAGTTACTAGGTACCTCCACCAAAGAGGACATTCTCAGGACTGCAGCATTCGCCCCCTTTAAAAGTACAACACAGAACAGTATCATATCAGCAATGCATCTACATACTGTGGGAGTAGAACCCACAGCCTTCTGCAGCAAAAGCAAGTGCACTACCTGCTGTGCTATTGACAATGCAAGCAGACTCAGCATAAGCAGCACTAAGCTTCTCTTTCCCTGAAGCTCTTAGCTCCTTGTAAAATCCACTCGACACTCAACTGTATCTCTCAACTTTCCAGCACATGAGCACAAGAAATCTGGAAAAAGCCAAAATTTATTGGGGGGGGGACAAAAGCTCAAAAACCAGGGACACATTTTAAACATTTCTTGTATAATCTAAGAAAGTTGCTAGAATAAAATGCTGTACTACTGCCATGCATTTCACTGCCAAGTGCTGAACTCAGGACCCTGTGCACTATAGTCAGAGCAACATAACACTATGCCAAATCAGCTGTTTCTTGAATGACAGGAAGACTGAAACTTAAATGGTTATCATTTAATGAATTCAGTTCTTACCATAGCTCTCAGCCTCTTAGCACAAAAACTGGACAAAGCCAATAATGGGGGAATACAACCCCCCCAAACATATTCAGTGAATTCAGTTCTCACCATAGCTCTCAACCTCTTAGCACAAAAAAAACTGGACAAAGCCAATAATGGGGGAATACAGCCCCAAACATAGGGACAAATTTCAAATATTGATCTTATAAACTCAGAAAATTGCTAGAATAAAATCTTTTGTGTTACCATGTACTTTCTGAAGAATATAAAGTCTGAAATTCAAATGTCTGTCATTATTTAGTGAATTCAAAATCCAGAAAACCACAAATTTTATGAGGAACTGAACAGAACAGAACCAAAATATGGGGCAAAAATCTGAAAACTTTTCATAAGTGGTGGTGGGTAGGGAATTTGGGCTCTTGCTACCTGCACCCAAGGTTCAGGGCTTGAGCCTAAGTTACTCTCTAGCCACCAGTTATAGTTAACTGGGGCATTTCACACACACACACACACACACACACACACACACACACACACACACACACACACACACACACACACACACACACACACACACACACACACACGTGTCCTGTAAATGACACTCCAAGTGCAACCTTAAAGTCCTGTAAATGACACACCACGTGCAAGCTTGTAACCTGCATAGACTTCTGGGGCATCTGTAGACTGATGCCTTATTTCTGAATCCAGACTGGTTAAACAGCAGTCCGGATTTGGATTCCGAGCATGCATACTCGAGTTCTGGGACTTGTTAAACGTTTTTTTTATTTTGTTGTTTGTACAGCTGGGGAAGCTGCAGTCCTGGAGTCCAATAGCAGGAGCCGCCATTGTGTATAACTGATTGATATTGTTATTCCACCAGGGTGGCTTGTCTTTTAAGTTTGTATTATTTGTAATATGAGTGGGCACAGCTTACTCTATACAGCTATTAATACAGCTGTACAGATATTTTGTAAGTAGCTCAGCATATACTACGGCATTTACTGGGCTTGATGTGCTTGGACTTTAGCCAAGGTGTTGCTTAGTAGAAAGAGGTTAGCCATGGAATAGTTTCCAAAGGTTTTTGGTTTCACTGGATCTCCTGATTTAATTTTTATTTCGAGCAATACTACCTTATAGTCAGATCTGATGAGAGAAGACATTACATTGAGTGAGGAACATTGCCTTCCCCATGTTCATGAGTACAAGGTCAAGGATGTTTGTACCTTTGGTAGGAGAGTGGACCAACTGCTCCAGGATGCTGGCATTGGGCTTGTGCACTAGAGGTGGTGTAGGATTCCCAAGCTATAGAGGAGTAGTTGAGATCCCCCTTGAATATCCCATTGGGTTGATTGGTGAGGGACTCTAGTACATTGAGATATGTAGTGGGTTTCCTGGGATATGGAGGGGGACCCATAAGTTGCAAGGGTTTGATATTATACCCTGTTTATGGTAAGTTGTGCATGTGTGGGTCATACACTTTTCTAGTCTAGATGTGAGATTGGTTTTAATATAAACTGAGTCTCCTCCACATTTAGTTCCCTCCTGTACAGTAGCTGATCTAAAGGTGTGAAAAGTATTATAATCTTGCATTGCTGGGGTACACTCCATGACTTTAAACCATGTCTCCTTTGCTACACAGATGTCTACTCTCTCCAGGGGGAAGAAGGCTTGCAGGGAGTGGAGTTTCTTGTTAAGACTTTTTGCACTGAGCAGTACCACCTTCACATATTCCTTCATAGGTTCATTTAAGTTGGGAGTTTTTTCAGTTTGGCATTTCTGAAAAAAGGCACTATGCAGGTGGAAAAGGTCTTTGTCAATAGCTGAAAGCATAGAGGGGATAATTGCAGACCATCCCTGGCAAGCAGTGTGGTCTGTCAACAATGTCCTCCCAGGATATCAAATGTTGTACCCCCTTGGATTAGCACCAGAAGCTAAGCCAATTGTTAAAATCAATAATTTTATGCTGGTGACATGGCATTATCCTTGGGAAGGTAGTATGCTGCTCAGTGCTAGGCTCATGCCTGTCTGAGACACATAATCAGAAAGCCTGATCATGTCTTGCTTCACATAGTCAAGGGAGGTATGTCTCAGGTCATTAACACCCACATGGACTATGACAGCGTCATACTGGTACCTGTAGTTTAATGACCTGAGTGACTGTGTGTCTTGACAGATCTTAGCCCAAGAAAGGCAGATAACTATGAGTCTCTCCTTACTCAGTCTGGTGAGGGGGGACATCACTGTGCCTCATTATATAATTACCAATGTGCAGGAAATTTGGCTGTACACTGGTTTGCCTTAAGGGCTTAGCAGTAAAGGCATTTGATACAGTGATACTATGTGTAGTTGTGGATGTTGTTTTAAGAAGTGTTTACACATTGGCTGAGGACTCTTTTTTGACTGTGCTGTGCAAGAGGTCTTAATGTTTTAAGAAGGTTACCTGTAAGTGTCTCAACATAAGTAGTTTTATGTGTAGGCTCCTTACCCTGTGAAGTAGATGTGGTGCAAGTGTCACTGACAACCTCTATAAGATTAGTTTTAGTTGTATGAAAGAGTTTTGCAGTATGTACACTTTTTGCATACATTATCTGTTTTATTAAGAATAAGTGGGTTGTCAATGTACATGAGGCAATAGCTATAGTACCTCAGAATATCCATCTCAAGCAGATTGACCACAGAGAGAGGCGGGAAGTGCATACTCATGGCTACTGATTTACTAGGGAGTAGTGAGGGAAGTTCAAATATTGAATACCTAAATAGTACAAGGAGCTTGATGAGCAACACTCAGCTATGCACAAACTAGATGGTCTAGTAGTTAAAAAATATGTCTAGACAGTAAGGGTACTCTGCAAAAGAATGGTATCTACTCAGATTGCACAGAGGCATTATGAGTGAGATATTGGCGATTATGCAGATAACTGCCAGGTACCACTGCTGGGAGAACAGCAGTTCTAAGTACTGTAAAAAGGTCAAAAAGTGCAAATATTCAACAAAGAAACAAAGCAATTCCCAGCTCAGAAGAGTGAAGGCTACTATCGCCTCCCATAAGAGTGTAGACCACATACCTTCTTAATTGCAAATTAACTGGTTTGAAGCCCAAGTGCTTAAACCAGAACTAAGAAACTTTTAGAGTAACAGGTGCAATAAGCCTTCAACCAGCAGTTCCCAGCTCAGAAGGATGTAGGCTACCCTGCCCTCTCACAAGAGTGTAGACCACAAACCTTCCTATGTAAAATAAGTGGTTTGGAGTCCAAATGCTTAAACCAGAACAAATACACTTTTAGAATGACAGGCACAATAAGCCTTCAACCAGCAATTCCCCACTTAGAAGGACATAGGATACTCTGTCTTCCCACAAGAGTGCAAACCATAAACCTTCTTAATGTAAAATAACTTGTTTGGAACCCAACTGCTTAAACTAGAACAAGGACACCTTTAAAATAATAGACACAATAAGCCTTCAACCAGCAATTCCCATCACAGAAGGTTATAGCCTATCCTCACCTGTGACAAGAATGTAGAACACAAATCTTCCTAATGTAAAATAACTGGTTTGGATCTCAAGTGTTTAACCAGAACAAAAACACTTAGAATAACAAACACAATAAACCTCCACCAGCAATTACCAGCACAAAGGGTGGAGGCTACGCTCTCATTCCACAAGAGTGTAGACCAGAAACCTTCTTAATATAAAACAACTGGTTTGGAGTCCAAACACTTAAACCAGAACCAATATTAGAATAACAGACACAATAAGCCTTCAACCAGCAATTCTCAACTCAGAAGTGTGTAAGCTACGTCTCCTGCTACAAGAGTTTAGACCACAAACTTTTCTTATGTAAGATAACTAGTTTGGAGCCAAAGTGCTTAAATTAGAACTAAGAGGCTTAGAATAACAGTTACAATGTAATCAGGCCACTAACAAGCAGTGATAAATGCGGCAGATTAAATGGAATTGATCACCTTAAGAACACAAATACAGTAAAAACAGATGAATAAAGTGCATTTTATATTAAGTGAGAAGGTATGAAACAGAAGATATTTCAAGTTTAAAAGACTAAAGTGGAAGGCCTTCCCAGCTGATCTATCAGTTTTCAGTAGAATGAGCTAATGAGATGAGACTGGAAGGAGTATCCAAAATCAGATTTATAGTAAGGATGAGGAACTCAACGCCACAAAGTTTAAAAGCAGAACAGCAACAGCATGGGTGTATGGAGAAAAAATCAAATGCAGACATAGATCAGCAATAGTCAAGCAGAGAACAGGTGAAACAAGCACTACAGGTAAATAAAGATGCCATTAAATAGGGAATGGCATTTCTCAGCTTCTCCCGCTAATTACCTGGATGCTCTTCCCCATCTGCAAAAGAATTATTTTCTAACTGACCCTAGTCAAGACCTCTTAAAACTCCAAAAAGAACAAAAAATGAAAACAAAACAAAATGCAATATAAGAAAAAGATAAAAATAGAAGTAACCAAAGCTTAAATGAATAATTCTAATCCAAAATTAAATGCAGAGATTAGCAATAGTCAAGTGGAGAACAAGTCAAACAAGCACTACAGCTAAATAAAGATGCCATTAAATATTTGTAGATAAATGAGGATTGCTATTTCTCAGCCCTTCCCAATAATTAGCTGGATGTTATCCAATCTGCAAAAGAATTGTTTTCTAATTGACCCTAGTCATGACCTCTTAAAACTCCAAAAAACAAAACAAAACACTTAAAACAAAACAAAATGCAATATAAGAAAAAGATAAAAAAATGGAAGTAACAAACCATAAATGAATAATTCCAGCCCAAAATCAAATGCAGACAGAAATCAGCAATAGTTAGACAGAGAACAGTATGTCAAACAAGCACTACAGCTAAATAAAGATGCCACTAAATATCTGTAGTTAAATGAGGAATGCTATTTCTCAGCTTCTCCCACTAATTAGCTGGATGTTATTCACTGTTTACAAAATAATTATTTTCTAACTGACCCTAGCCGAGACCTCTTAAAACTTCAAAAAGAACAAAAAAAAAAAATTAAAACAAAACAAAATGCAATATAAAAAAAGATAAAAAATAGAAGTATCCAAATATTAAATTAATAATTCTAAACCAAAATCAGATGCAGAGATCAGCAATAGTCAGGCAGAGAACAACAAATCAAAGAAACAGCACAGCTAAATAAAGATGCCACTAAACATTTGTAGTTAAATGAGGAATGCTATTTCTCAGCTCCTCCTACTAATTAGCTGGATGCTATTCACTGTTTGCAAAAGAATTCTTTTCTACCTGACCCTAGCCAAGACCTCTAAAAACTCCAAAAAGAACAAAAAATGTAAAATAAAACAAAATGCAGTATAAGAAAAAAAAAGATAAAACAATAGAAGTAACCAAACCTTAAATGAATAATTCCAATCCAAAAATCAAATACAGGTAGAGATCAGCAATAGTTTGGGAGAGAACAGCAAGTCAAACAAGCAGTACCACAAGTCAAACAAACACTAGAACAAACAACAGCAGCATTATGGACACAAGTGTGGCCTTCCTCAAAGGGTTGCTTACTCAAATGATAATAGAAGCAGCTACATGGTCTTTTCTCCATACTTTTTAAAAAGACTACAAACTGGACACATCCTTATGGGCAAGTGCTGAGTTTGCTACAGCCATCCTGCAGGTATATTGCAACCTTGCCCTTCCTTTTAGTCCACCTTCCTATCTTTGTGAGTTCTAGGAAATGTCCCAGTAATGAGGACTACTGCAGCAGTAATGTAAATGAAGAACAAAGTGCTATTGTCTAATAACTTAGCATAAAATCTGATGTTTGAATGCAGGACTGTTGTAGTACTATCCCCCACCATCCCCTCATTCTGTGTTTGGGCATCTTGGGTTGGAGAGGGGTACCCTATCATCAAGCTACCCACCTTTCTCCTTTTGTTACAGGGCCTCAGGCTTGATTAGATCTGAATAGATCTTTACTCCTCCCTAAAGCTTAAAAAAGCCTTTCTATTTCTGTCTCCCTAAAGATTATCCAAGGGCCTTGGTTCTTTTCTTTCAGGTTAAACTAAACTATGAACCTATGAACCTATAAATGCCCTTTAGTTTTATGGGCAAGAAAGCTATAAAATAACATGGTTGAATTTTGTGTCTTATACTGTAATCATCCTGATATCCCTGGCAGATGGACATTAGGGATATCTGGATGATGTCTCTGACAGATGGACATCTACCACAGCTATAGGGAAAAAAGTGCTGAACTCTAAAAGTTGAGCCAGATCAAAGGCATTCTGTGGCTGAAATACTAATAGTCAGGTCTACTGCAGTAGCGATCTGCTCAAATATTTGTTATGATAAGGTCTTATATAATTGTATTTCCCAATGCCATGGTGCAGTCCATGCTTCTATGCCTTTCAGAAAAAGAATGGAATGTGCTTTTTTGCCCCCCCCCATAATGACTGTGTCCACATAAATATCACCATGAAGTCTAGAAGGTTTTTACATTTTACACCAGAGCCAGCATTACCAGATTTTGGCTTTTCTATCTGAGCTCCCCTCAACAGTGCTTGTCCATTGTGGCAGCTCATCAGAGACTGCAGGGAGTCAAGGGTGCCCTTCATGTAGGTCATTGTTACTGTCCTTACTACATGAACTTCAATTACAGACCTGTTGTCTAGCCTGACTTTCAAAGCTCAGGACCTTCTTCCCTCTAGGCTGGGTGGACATCCACCTCTTTGAGAGATCAGGATACCCATTCCTTGTGTAAAGATGACATCCAGCCTTGCCTTTTATATCCTTCTTGCCACAGTTCACAGCATATGTACCTTTTTTTGCATCCATAGTCTGGCTTTCTTCGGCCTGCTTTGGAACTCATTAAGATCAGTACTCCATTGAAGAACCTTTTCCATATATTGTTAGCAGTATTAATATTATGTATTTTATTAGGGTCAGATACCCAGTTAGATAATGTAGGACATAGTTTATGCATTTTTGTAATTTCGGTGGAAGTTATTGAGAGCTGCAGAGCCTGCCAAGCATTTATTCCAGAAACTGTTATGAAAAAGGAGCATTTCTTTCACACTGTTTTGGTCAGAAGAGGTTCAGGGCCTTGACTCTTACTGCCATGGCATCTTCCAGTTTACCTTACCTTAGACATTCCCCTAAAATGTGACCCAAGGAGAGGATGGTCAGGAACTTGGGTGGTGTGATAAAAATCTTCTGAGGTCCTTGCTCGGCTTAAGGACATGGGTCCCAGACAGCTGCTTTTACATCCCGCAAGTCCTTGAGTATCAGGGATCTGAGGTTCCTGGTGAAGCCACTATGTAGGTCACCATACTTATGAATCAATGGGACATCCCCTTAGTGGAGAGCCCTTATGTGGAGTTTGGGCCTTGGGCACCTGTTGTCAAGTGAGATTTGTCTCTCAGATGGCACAGACAGTTTACTAATCTTAGCCATGGAGGGTGTCAAGGAATGGAGCAAGGTCTGGGAGACTTATTCTCAGTCCCTGGTCTCCAAGATGTCCTACTCCAGAGAACCCAGACATTCAAACAAAGCTCACTCATCTCCAGCACCATGCAGATGCCTAAGCATTAGGCAAAGAACAGATTCCCCCCTTGGCTGTTCCCCAGGAATAAGTCTCTTGGCTTAAGAGTCACTTCAGGTCTTGAATAATCCACAGCCAAGTCCAGATCAACCATCTGTGTCTGGGATCCCTTCTGTCAAATGAAAGAGAAATCCCTGCCTATAAAGGGATGATGACTCTTCAGACAGTAAGGAGAAAGAAATGGATTACTTTTCCTAAATGTGTTCTCCCCTTAGGCATGATGTTTAGACACCAAAACAAGACACTTGGCTTGAATAGTTGCTTAAGTAGTTGATGTCATTCTAAGGGAATCAGGTATGTGCTAGCCCGGGATGAGTTGATATATAAGACTTACTGTTTCAGCAGGGATGGCTTACTGTCATACCAGGGCTTCCATATACTGACTAAAAGTGTTTCTTGCACTCAAAGTGCCTTTTTACTTTAGGTACAATACATGTCAACAGTAAGTAAAGCAAAATATGTTATGTTGTTAAGTACAACATTGTAAATAAAAGTGTTTTATAATTTTATAGCACTGAGAAATATCATGTGATTTGGAAGAAAATGTTTTATTCATTTTGTTGAACATTTCAAAACATGCAATACCATCATCACTCAAAAAACAACAAAACAGTTTTTTTTTTGTTAATCCTTGCTGAGCAATAATGATACAATGCAGAAATAAACTTTATATAACAATACATAACATTCATCTTTTTATATACATACCACAGCCTTTAAATTTCAACAATATAATAATAATAATAATAATAATAATAATAAAACAACAGTAATAATAATAATTATTATTATTATTTACATTTTTGTTTTCACACAACTGCTACCCTCCTATGTGAGAAACTACCACCTGTTTTTAACTACAACCTATGACAGTGCATGAATACTAATGAAACATGAGATATAAACTGTGACACACATTCTACCCCTAGAAACTGATGTAGCCACTTAAAGATATTAAAAATATTACTACCCAATCTACCAGTCCAGCTCTTCCTCCTACATTTCTTATCCTCCTGGTCTGCCAGTTGATGCCTATATGGTCTCAAATTATTGCCCTTCACCATCTCTTCTCTTCAGTTTATCTGGCTCTTCCAGTCTTTAGCTATAATAATCCTTACACATCCTCTCAGATATAGTAACTGCACTCTCTACTGCTGTCTGCTCACCCATCCTCCTTACCACCTTATCTCAAGAATATGATATTCTAATATTTTGGGGCTCATTTCTCATTACACTATTTTCCATTCTGCTATATAACAATTCCATACATGTTTAATTGTCTGGTTATCCCAAAACATATACTAATTTCCTCCTGTCTTCCCTCCATATTTTCATTTTCCCTCCCCCAACCTTCCAATTTCTCTGTAACTGAAGGGGAGTTCCAATTCACCTATGCAACCATCTCATATACTGATCCTATATAGTAAGTATAACTTTTAATTTATTGTACATTTTCATTGTCTCATTACAGTCTTCAGATATAATTAAATGGTTCACCATTTCACATATCCTTCTTAATTTTTCCATTCTCTGACCATATCATGCATATATCTGTCCACATTTACTTTCTAGTTGTAAATCCACTTCCTTTGTAAGTACTGATGTATATCACTTCCTCCTAAAATTGATGGAATTGTACCAACCCTAATCAATTTCACTTGCATAAATTGGCACAATTCTCTTTCCTTCAAGCCACATCTTTTCATCTTCATCCCTTCCTCCAGACTTATACATCTCCACCTATACAGCTTCTCCACTCTATACACCAAATCATCTGCCTTATTCAACCCCCATCTCCTCCATCTCCTCAAGTTCAGTGTTTTACGTTGTGTTTTAACATTGGGACTAATTCATACACTCATTAGTAAGTGATCATTAAATTTCTCACCTCTATATCCTTCTACTTTCCACAACTTCAGAATCCTCTTTAACATAATAGCCCCCTTCTCTTGTTCATCTCCCTGAGCTCCTAAAACAAACCTTAATATTGTTGCCTGCAGATACATGTGGAAGTCAGTCATTTGCACATCCTCCCTATCTTCCCAGTCTAAATCTTACTTTTACTGTTCTACTCCCTTTTTTATTCCACACATACCTATCACAACTTGCCAGTGACCTTCTAAACTTGCCTTTGGAAGTATCATTATCTGCTCATTTATTTGACCCACCAGCACATATTAACGTTGTACAATGCCTCACTTCAATTTTCCTGCAGTATCACCTAATGTTCTCCACACTCTTTTGACCAGATACTAGTCCTCTCTTTCTTTGTTTCCTGCAAACTCCTTTTTTATTTTACCCATCCCTGTTCACTTGCACAGTTTTATTCCAATGACATTCAAGTTTTGAGTTCATTCCAAATTCTTCAAATATCCCCTAGACCTCTTTTAGCACTAGATCCAACCTATCCGTTGCCAATATACAATCATTGTCAAACAGCCTAATGATTTAACACTTATACATTACCCTTTCCAAGCACTCTGACACCCTCTGTGTTAATACGTCTATCACTAAAAGAAATAGACTAGGGGTAAAGGATGCCCTTGCCTTGTACCTCTACCTACCTTTGCTGTCTTCATTAATTCCCCGTTTACTAATAACCTCACCTCAAGAGAATCATGCAATGTTTTGATCCATCCCTTAAACCTTTCCCCCCATATTTATCTCTTCCAAAATTCTTAAATCTCCAATCAATAGTATGAAATGCTTTATGAATATCAAACAGGACAATCCTTGTCTGGTTCCAGCTTTTCTGTGGCCCCTGAGTAATATATTTCCTCAGCAACCACCAACTCTCTTCTGCTCTACTTCCTTTGGAAAAAAAAAAACTCTCTGCCATTTTCCCTTTTAGACTGGGGAGAATTCCTCCCAATCTGTTGTCAAGGATCAAAGCTAAAATGTTTTCATCTTTGTTAATAAGGAAAATAGGTCTATACCTTCCAGGTTTGAGCATTTCCTGTTCCCCTTTCAGTAAAAACACTATTCTAACTTTAGCAAAAGAAGCTGATAGAGCTCCTTCCAGTATTATGTCATTATTACTAGTTTTTCTCATCTTGAATAAAAATTTCCAGATAGTACTACTAATAATAACCATTTGTTAACCAGGTAGGCCCATTGGACATACAGTCCCTTTTTAGGGGTGACCCGGAAGCAATGCCTGGTTAAGTGACTTGCTGAAGGTCACAGAATAAGGAAATGAGGGCTAAGGGAACCAAGCCCTGTACCACAGGAACTCCAGCTCCTAGCCTTAACCCTCTGTGCCAAATGCCAGAAAGCTTCACCTTGTTCACCTTCAAACTCTTATATGCTCTCTCCACTCCAACAGTGTATTCCTGTGTAAAGCTCTAACCTACTCTCTTGCTTGAGCTTTTCTTCTCACCATTGCATTGAAGCATCAGTTACTCTTCTCCCTCATCTTTCCAAGCTTTCCTATCCTGAAAATTCCACATTAACTCCATGATACCTTCCCTGTCATAACTTACAATGCTGTCTACCTGTCCTCACCATTCTATATTCTGACTGTGCTTTCTCTCCTGTAGCTCCCATGCCAAAAGCCTTCCCAATTTCTCCCCATGTACCAGCCACTAATCCACATTATCTACTAGATCATTTTCTACTACTGTAATTTCTCTCTTCAACCCCTTTTTCTACTACTGTAGTTTCTCTCTCCAGTATTTGAAGTTTAACATTTTCTTTCCTCATAAATATGTCCTACCATCCTCATCCATCTCCTTCTGTAAGCTATTCAATCAAGATTCCAACTAGCCTTCCCAAAATTCCTTCTGCAACACAATCTGCCCTTTCCAGGTACACTTAACAGAATCACAACGTATGCCTCTTATTCATAATTCCTGTATTCCATTCAGCATCATCACCCCCTGCCACATCCTTTTACCTTCAAATTTTCTTTCCTCACCATTACACAACCAAAGTTTCCATCTCCATCATTTTTCTGCCTCTCCATCTCCCTTCACCGTAACCTGCAGTCTCACCAAATTATGGTACAACAGATTTCAATCCCTTATTTCCATTCCTTAAACAACCAGAGCATTTCCCCTCAAAGCATAAACTTATTAAATCTACTTGCCTATTTCTGTTCTCATCTGGAAAATGTATTTTGCTGTTTTGCTTTTTGCATCCTCCTCTACATATGTACCCATCTCTCGTGGTTCTCCCATCCCTTCAGTACATCCTGTGCTTTCCTAGTCTTCCCTGACCTTTCATACTTTCTGTCCCATACTGAATCTGTAGTCACATTGAAATCCCATTCAATAATTTCACACTGATCTCCCCTAGCAAATCTGTACCTTGCCTCATAAAATCCCTGAAGAATTGGGAATAGTCTTTACTTTATTAGGGCGGTAAATATTGCTGTTGCATAACATTTCAGAGCATTTAAGGAAGATAGATTATGAATTTCTACACTTTAATACTAGTAAGAAAAATTAGGTGATTAATTGTTGGTGTAACTCCCATACTAGAAGATTAGCAAATTTAGTACAGAGTGCACCTACCAGCTGAAATGGAAATTATGTGAGTATTTCATGTAAACTGAATTCTTGCCAGAAATGTTTGGTTTTGGATAACATTATGCAAAAATGCCTGTTTAAAAATATGTTAGGCAAAGATGACTAGGCAACAGGGGCACAACATTTTATTTATTTATGTATTTATTTATTTATTTTACATTTGTTTACTGGGAGAGTCTGACTGAGCAAAAAGCCCATTTTCAGCAGAGGCTGAGGGAGAAAAGTTCCAATAAGATACAAACAGTGGACTTAATAAACAGTACATAAAAATGCAAGTACATACATACAAAAAAAAACAAACAAACAGAAACATGGGTATAGCTATTATCAATACATTACATTACTAGCTCAGTTGAAATAAAGCAATATGATTAAAAACAATATGCATACATTTACAGGAGAGAACATTGCAAGGGATATAGCTGTTTTACAAGTAGTTTACTTTGCAAATAGGTGGGTAATACCGACAGATATTTGCACAGGCATAAATATTTGGTACTGAGCCAATGTAAACTTTGGGAGATTATGGGTGTTATTCAGGGTGTACACTGTGTAGCAACCTGTTTAGTTCTAATAAAGTAGGAGAAGACTATGATTAGTATGTTCTGAGGTGAGTTTGAACTAGAAGGATGGAGTAGGAGGTTTTGGGTCTGTTGCCCCTTAACAAGCTGCCTTGCTACATTTCTGCATATATTTAGCCATCTGTCTAAGTTATACAGTGTTTTACACTGTATGTCTACTGTGTTTATTTTCTTGATGCATTATGCATTGCTATATGTACCATTTTCTCCCTACACCATGCTTCTGGCCCCCAGATACAGGCAAACATTCATCATGTTATTCATGATGCCTCACTAAATTGTGAGGAGTAGTGTTCTTCACAATTCAAGTATTTTAGGCTTCAGCATTAAATGTTATGCAAATGCAATGATTGTTTTATCAGTGTAAATATCTACTGCACACACCCATTTAGAAGGAGTAATATAAAACATACCTTAACAATATGTACAGTATACTGCTTATCGCATAGCACAGATTACATATGGGGAAACAAAAAGGGTAACTAGAATAAAGTAGGGACAGGTAGACATGAAAAGCTGGTAGCTGTTTTTAGAAAAGTGCATGTGCTTTGTACTTGGTTATGAGCTCTTGTGTTGCATTTACAGGATACATACATTAACCCACATAATACTTTTGTGTGCTGGGAGTATATCGAAGCTTAATGTAGACATCTGATACTGGTAACATTTGATTCTGCTTCTTTTCTCATATTCTTGACATACGTTAATGGTTTAGAAATGTCTATTTTTTAATGGGGTATAGGGGTATATAGTTCCAATATACTGGGGGCTACTATTTTCATTTTTATTAGTTTACCTGAACTGAAACTGTTTCAGAGATGCATGTCTAAGTGTGCAGAGTATGGCCCATCTTTCCTTCTGGCCTTCCTTCCTGAACATAGCGTAACAATTCCATTGATATTGTTAATAGTTGGCAGATTTGACCATAAAAATATATTTGCTTATGCTGTGATACAAGGTTACATTCCACCTCACCTTACTCATATACATTTACATTTACATATTTAGTCTTCGTGTTGAACTCAGATCTCTAACTTTTGCTGAATTTCAGTAATGTCCCTGATCAAATATGTGACTCTGTGACAGATGAGCAAACAATGCAATCAGTAAGTAATGCTGTACTTTACAATTATTAACTTTTTCTTCTTCAGAAAACAAGTTGTTAAAATTTTGTGCTATATGATATTATTTTCAGTGAATATTATCAAGATTTGAAAAATGCACCTGATCCCTAATAGTTTTTAATATTTTCCTAGAGTCTTGAGGCAAGAAACTCAAGTTGTTTATAATTGTATAAATGCTTTCTTAATCTGTCCCTAAGATGTGAATGAGGATCTACTGACCTGGCTCTATTGGAATTAACTTCTAGCCTGTTTTATGAAATTTATCAGCACTGCAAAGATAATACATCTCTTGGAATGTGTTAGAATAAAATGAATTCTGAAACACCCTCAGACTAGTCAGAAAAGAAGTCATTTTATACAACGACCCCCCCCCCATTAATATTCCAAAACGTGCATGCTGATTGGTCAGCGTGCACGTTGTAAATCACACTTATACTAATGGAAAAAGGTCCGGTCACCCGGACTTTTTCCATTAGTATAAGTCTTTTTTTTTTTTACAGCAACGGAGAATGCAAGATCTTCGTTGCTGTTGAGACACTGTCTCGCTATGTTAAAGGAGTTTAACATAGCGAAACAGCTTTAAAAAAAGTAATGGAGATTCTCCGTTGCTTTTTTTAAAGCTGTCTCGCTATGTTAAACTCATTTAACATAGCGAGACAGTTTGTAAAAATCAACGGAGATCTTGCTTTCTCCGTTGCTTCCACCCACAGCTCTGATGTACTGCATAAGCATACGCATGTGCAGTACATCAGAACTGCCACAGAATACCAGACAGCTGTGGAAGGGCAGCAAGGAGGCATTATACAATGCCATTATTTAAGAAAAGTAAGCATTTCTTTCCTTAAATAATGTCATTGTATAATAGCAATAACCCACATCTGGGTGTGGGTAATGCTGGATTTACCCACGGTTGTCTTTGTTTGGCCACTCGGGCTTCGCCCTCGTGACCAAACCACACCAACCGTGGGTAAATCCAGCATTACTCACACCCAGGTGTGGGTTATTGCTATATTATACAAGGTCAAGAAATATTTACTTGATGAAAAATTTAGGACTGGGACTTGAAATCAACAAACAAAACTAAAACTCCAGCATAACTTGCACTTTAAAAAGACTCTGGCACTCCTCATAAATCTTGTTTAGAATTTGAGAGAATTTAGCAGTACACTTAAGCACTTTTAACTTAAGCAACAGTTTTAGGGAAAAAGTAAAAGGAAAGAAGAATATTTTCCATGCCTGATAATTAAAACTGATATTTATTTATTAATCTGGAAAGATCCAGTTAGCACAAGTTCCTTTTTTTCACAGGAGTCTCGGGTATAGTAACATTTTTAAATTCTTTGACTCATGAATGTGAGTCTTGAAATACAGAGACCAAATTTGTGGAAATGATGACTTATGTAAACTAAATCCGATACTACTGTGTCTGAAAGTGTCCTTTTTTCTGTGGTATGGCAGTCTCAGAGTTGGTATATATAACCAGTGGGGGTGTATCAACTCATACAGAGGAGTGCAAGAGCGCTTGTCCCCTGCAAAAAATAACTTCAAATGAGAATAGTGATTGTTGACACTCTATTCACCATTATTTTTTTCCCTAATTCTGGGACTCACAATTACTCATCTCAGAATTACAATAGGGAACCCATGGGAACATTACTCTGGCTTATTAAACAACTGCCAGCAATGCATGAGGTAAGTTAGTGAACACTGTAATTCATTGTCATAACTATACAATGAAGGTCATCTGCAGTTAACAGCCTAAGACCTCAGTACTATTCCACCAGGTATAATCTACACAGTTTTCCTGCCTTATATATTTTCTTTCCATTGTATCGCCTCAGAGCTCAGTGCTATTCCACCAGGTATAATCTACACAGTTTTCCTGCCTTATATATTTTCTTTCCATTGTATCGCCTCAGAGCTCAGTGCTATTCCACCAGGTATAATCTACACAGTTTTCCTGCCTTATATATTTTCTTTCCATTGTATCTCCTCAGAGCTCAGTGCTATTCCACCAGGTATAATCTACACAGTTTTCCTGCCTTATATATTTTCTTTCCATTGTATCGCCTCAGACCTCAGTGCTATTCTACCAGGTATAATCTACACAGTTTTCCTGCTTTATGATCTTTTCTTTCCTTTGTATCCATCCATGCACATGATGAGCAGTATGGCAGACAGAAACAAAACATAAAAAAACTATGCATTTTGGGAAGAAAAGTTATACCAAGAATGTGACAAATATCTTATTACAAATGTATATTTTCTTGGCGTATAAAATGTCTTAATCATTTTACAATGTTCACAAAATGGTATATTTCTATATAAAATATGTGGCCTTCAGTGATGGCTTTCTTATCTTAAGATATCAGTTATTTCTCAGGCTATAACAATGATACTCCAAATTTAGTAACATTCGTCTGAATAATAATAGGTATGAAAATGCAGCCACTGTGATTTCTGTGATCAAAGTCCAATAGTTCTTAGGATGAGCCAGTTCTCAGTAGTGCTACACTGAACATTCCCCTTCTAACTTCGGTAGTGGTCAGAATCAAATGTGATCAGGTCCATACAAACAGGAGAGTACAGTTCTTACAAATGGAGTTCGCTCCGGATCTTCTATAGTGGCAGGAAAGGAAGGATATGTAAAAAGCTATCCTTTGCAATGACAAGGATTATGCATATCACAAAATACTTACATTCTGAGGTATTCAGTTAAAATAACTGCAGTATTTTACTTAGCAGAACTTCACAAAAGTCCATCTCAGAATAACTTTTAACTCACAATTGTATATGAAGCCACTGGCTTTCATATGAGCAAAAGAGAATGTAACCATTTCAGGCATAGTTCTAGTTTGCATTCTAGATGCAGGCAATGTGAGTGGCCATTATACTAAGTGTGTAATGCAGAGCACATCATCGGTCTGTGTTTTGTTTTCTGGTACAGGAGAAAGCAAGTAAATGTTACTCACAAGTCTTTCTTAGGCACTACAATCTGTCTGAATCAAAGGACAACATTGGAAATCATAAAAAATAGAAGATCACCTTTATGTTCAGAAGGTTGACATTTCTTCCATAATGTTTTTGCCACTTATGTTTGATGGAGAAAGATGTGCTTATTAGGCTAAGCAGCTCAATAGGCAGCCCACTCACCTTTGGTACAGAATGGTGGGGGTTCTAAAGGAGGTGTCCTGCACTCTTGAGTTTGCTGTCCAGGTGAGACATTAAACCGATGCCTTATCTACCTAAATTGGTGTCAGATCAGGTAAATGCACAAGATCTTATGACATTTGTCAAAAAGAGTAGGTATTGCTTTATTTATATATTCATTATTTATATATTTTTGCAATCCCCATATACATCCTATTATATAATTTTTAAAACTTCTTCATCAGTAATACAACACAATTTTGTACATACTTCCTCCATTCCTATTTCCTTAATTTTCACTTATCCTTCATAATGCTTATTATATAACCATTTTCTTATTTCTACAAATACTTCATCCCTTCTGCTTTTGTTATACAATAGTTCTTTGCATCTTCTTTTCCATGATACCCAGACTGCAACAAATAATATTTTACCCCATTTATCATTTTCCTCCATCCTTCTTTTTTCATATTTATCATTCAATAGCATTTCCATATTCATTTCCTTGAAATGTTCCCAACTGTATATATTTTCAAACTTTTCCCCAAAAAGTTTACTAATTTTCCATTCTAAAAACAATGTTTTGCAGTTTCATCTACCTTGCAATTATACCATATTCTTTCTTCTGTTGCTTTATATTTCACATTTCCAAAAGGTAACTAGTTTAACAAGATTCTCTGCAAAAAGTCCCCAGCGTTATACAAATCTTTAAACCATTTCCCTCTTTACTTTATTGCATTTCTAACAGCATGATAAATCACTCCGTGGATAAACAAGAAAAAAAAAATCTTCCATGTTTTCATACAACTCATTCCTTTACTCATTGCATTTGTCAATATTTACATATTTTTTCTTTCAATAATTTATTTTCCTTTCTTTTCTTATTTGGTAACATGACCCTTCATACTTCTTATGTAACAATTTCCCAATTTTTTTCTCCCTGTTGTTCATGCTATTAGTAACACAAAACAGGTGTGTTGATGGTAAAAAAAAAATCTTTTTTATTATATATTATTCCTCATTTAATAGGATTCAGTCTTGAACCTCATATAAAACTGAAAAATATTTCTAGCAATTCATTTTCCATTTTCCTGAAAACAGATAACACCCTCCAACATAAGCAAATTTCCCCAACATGTATGTATTTAGCATATACAACTATTTATTATATGATAAATTAAAACTTTTCCACCATGCCAGTATTTTTTTCTTTTTCCTTCAGTTTCACTTTCTGTGGCTCAGTATGTTTTGATTTTCCTAAAGCTTAACCACTAATATATTAATTTCCTTCCTATTATAATAAATTTAATTCATCTTTATTATTTCAACAAACCCCTTACTTTTTCCTTTATTCAACCTTAAAACTACTTTTTAAATAAGTTTTCAATTCTTATAACAATTTCATTCACCCATCCTCTATTTTTACTGCAATAAACAAATGATCTACATAAAACAGATGGGTCTATATATCATATGAGCGAATCGCACAAATTGCGAACGCTCATAATATCGAACGTACCAGACTTCGAAGTGTTTTTCTGAGATCCCGGTACAGTGAAAAATGGGATACTTGCCCTTTCCTCATTATAGTGCAATTTCAGAGTTGGAATATATATTTAGTGGAAGATGTAGGGGGCACAGCCCCCCATAATAGGAAGTTTGAGGTCCAGTACGTTCGATATTATAAGTGTTTGCAATTTGTGCGACTTGCTCACATGATATAGACCCAAAACAGACATGCTGGTATCTCAGCTTTCATTCCCATCTTCCAACATACTTTATCCATTTCTTTCAAAAATGTTTGAATAATTACATTAATTACTAGAATAAAACTACATATACCTAAGCGACACCTTTGCTTAGCACCCCTTCTTACCTTGATCTGTTTTCCTATTTCTTCATTTACCATTACATTCACCAATGAATGTTCATAAGAAGTGTATATAACTTCTACCATTTTTTTTTACTTATTCTATATGCTTCCAAAATACTCCATGTTGTGTCATGACTTATCTTATCAAATGTTTTCTTTACATCACACATGACCAATCTTGCCCCATTTTTTCCATCAAGATTATTTCCTTTATTATTTACATTTCCTTTGCTTCTCTCCTGTTTACACCAAACACAATTCCTACTACTTCATTCAACACTTTTTGCATCTATTTTTTATGTATTATTCTGATAAATATTTTGTAATCATTGTCATTCTTATAGTACGAGCCTGAGTATCAAAATTTTGTGCAGTGGTATGCATTTTTTCCTCTGTATTGATCTGTATGACAATAAAGTTTATTTGATTTTGACTCTGACTTTGATTAGTACTCTCTAAAGTTATAGGACTCCATTTCATATGGCTTCACTTTCATCTTTTTTCCATATATGTGTTGTCACCCCACTACATATTTCTTCATGCACCATTCATTTAGTACTTTACAGAAAATCACATTTCTTCTTGCTCCATCTGCTTGTAAAACTTATAACTTAGTTCATCTAATCCTGGTGCTGACTCTTGTCTCCCTTCTTGTATTACTTCCTGCATTTCTTCCATAGTAATCTCCTTTTCCAGTTCTACATTAGTACGTTCAGATATTTTTTAACTCACCATTCCCTTTTCTTAACTTCTTCCTTTTCATACATTTTGCCTACAGATCTTTTCACTAATTCCATTGTTTATTTTTTGTTTATATCTTATACCAGTCTCCTCATCAAATAATCCATTCTTCCTTCTTTTATCCTCACTTGTTTCCTAAATAGGTTCATAGGTTTATAGGTGTGTACTAGGCTAATGGCCTTGGAGCCTTTACAAGCCTAGCCCATAGAAGTGCCCTGGCATTGTGCCGCCCGACATTAGTTCCCAGTGTCTCTATCAAGTAGAGCCACTGCAGTGATCTCCAGGGTGAACTTTCTATTTCCCATCTACTCATCAAGATTTCTCTTGAAGAGGGTCAGTGAGGTGCTCTGCTTGACATGTATGGGAAGTCTATTCCAGAGCAAGGGCAGTCTCTGGGTTATCAACCTGTCCCTCCAACATGTTCTGTTGATTGTGGTAATGAGGTTAATTTCTCTGGAGCATGTGGTGTGGAGGGACCAAAATAAAGTGATACCTCCCGATACCTCCTGTTTCTTACATTTTAAGAAACACCTTTGCCTAAATAACATATATTTAACTTTCTCTCTGTTTTTGCTGTACAATGCTTCTTTCTTTTTCTCTTATTCTGTTTCTCTTTTTTAATTTCTACTTGCAGCTTTTCCATTATTTATTTATATTCTTTTTCAATTTTATTTTTTCATTCTATTTTCTGCCATTAAAAAAAATATATACTTTTTCTTTAAACACTAGCAGCAAACAGATTCATTTCTTTTGTCTTTTTTTTTTTAACATACCTTTATTGAATTATCATTTGTGACATAGGCAAATTTGCATTTATACAAAAGTAATGAAACTGTATTAACACATTAACAAACATTATACTTCACATATATTGCTATATATTATATAACCTAAGCAAGCTTACAAAAATTATTCAATTCCTTCCCCCTTTTTTAAACAAGAAACATGTTTATTAAGCCATCACTTACAACATGAGCAATCTCACATTTATATAAATGAAAACAAACTACACTGACACAATCCTAGTTACAAACATTTTAAATCACAAACCATACTGACACTTTCCCAGATGCATATTCTTATAGCAATAACCCACGCCTGGGTGTGGGTAATGCTGGATTTACCCACGGTTGGCGTGGTTTGGTCCCGAGGGCGAAGCCCGAGGGACCAAACAAAGACAACCGTGGGTAAATCCAGCATTACCCACACCCAGAAGTGGTTATTATTATAATGCCATTATTTAAGAAAAGAAATAATTACTTTTCTTAAATAATGGCATTGTATAATGCCTCTTTGCTGCCCTTCCGCACCTGTCTGGTGTTCCGCGGCAGTTCTGATGTACTGCGCATGCCTACGCAGTACATCAGAGCTGTGGGCAAAAGCAACGGAGAACACAAGTTCTCCGTTGCTTTTTACTGTCTCGCTATGTTAAATGGGTTTAACATAGCGAGACAAGTTTAAAAAAAGCAACGGAGACCACCGTTCCTTATTTTAAAGCTGTCTCGCTATGTTAAACTCATTTAACACAGCGAGAAAGTTAAAAGCAACGGAGATCGCAAGATCTCCGTTGCTTTAATGTCGCTATGTTAAAGGAGTTTAACATAGTGAGACAGCTTTAAAAAAGCAACAGAGATCTCCGTTGCTTTTAAAGCTGTCTCGCTATGTTAAACTCTTTTAACATAGCGAGATTAGTTTTACTAACGGAAAAAGTCCGGGCGACCGGACCTTTTTCCGTTAGTATATTGAGGGATTTACAACGGGCACGCTGGTTGGGCTGGCCAATCAGCGTGCACGTTTTTAGGGTAGGCATTGTATAATTTTCATTATTTTATTATTCTGTTATTCTCAACTATTTTTACACATACAGCTCTATGATTAGAAAACTCAGGAATTTCCACATCTCCTTCTATTTCTTCAATTCCATTAGAACATATTACATAGCGTATCTCTGTTTTAAATATCTTTATTTGATAAGTCCATTCTCTACCTGTAGTCCTCCATATTTTAGAGCGTCCTTCAATACTTTCAGATCTTACACCATTTCCCCTCCTCTCTTCTTAATTTACAGTTAAAGTCTCCTATCATAATAATATACTAACCGACACATATTTCAAGTCCTAGAACATATTTTCCTGTCTATCATATTTGTGTATGCATAAATTATAAATAATCTTACACATCATTCTCCTTTTCTTATATCACACATCACCATCCTACCTGGTTTTAGTAATGAAGTATCTAATATTTCAGTGTCTTCATTTCTTATCAAAATTCCTATACCTGAACATTCTTCATGTCCTACAGACCATATAATCTTGTTTCCCCACAAAGCCTCAGCTCTAGCCTTTTTCTCTTTTTTTAACACATCTTGTATCTAACAAACCTGTAATATATGTTTCAACTTCTTAAACCATTCAGTTGCCATTAGCCCACTGATATCATTTCTAATACTATTCATATTAACACTTAACATCTTTACAGCACCCTTTTTGCTTCTTTTTTTCTAAATTGTATTTTTTCTGTTTTCTTCTACCTTTCCTCCTATTGACTTTTTATTATTTTGTTCTTGTGTTTATCCTCCTCTCCTTGTTCACTTCCCATTAGTTCATACCTATTCTCTTCCCGAATAACAACATATTTTCCACCAACATTTAACTCAATTTTTTTCTGAATTTATTATGTTCTTCTTCTACATTTTTTTCCAGAAAATTACCTATTTCATCTTCTTTGCTATTATTTTCAGTATTTTCTTCAGCTATTCCATTGTCCTGTAACATAGAACAATCAAACCAAAAATGCCCTTGGATGTGACATTTACTACCTCTTTGGTTCACAGCTGTTAGTTGTGTGTCCCCTCTCTCTGCATTGACCACATCTTTTATAGAGTCCTGTACTAAATGTGTTTTAGTTCCACAAAAAAGCAGGTTTCTGGCTGTCTCCAGTATCTCACAGTCCCTCTCTTTCCATTAACATTTATTACATTTGGAACATGCTGCAATCTTAATGCTTATAACACTTTCCACACCCACTCCACACATTTCTTTAATCAAATGCTTTTTTTCATATCATGCATTTCTTTGCAAACAGATAAGAAAAAGACTTGATTTCACCAATGTTAGTGACAGCAGTTCTGAATTGTACACGCGCGCGCGCACACACACACACACACACACACACACACACACACACACACACACACACACACAAACACCCACACAAAAATATATAAAGGGGATCCGTGCAGCTGTTCGAAGTTTCACTTCTTCGAACC
Organism: Protopterus annectens; assembly: GCF_019279795.1. Taxonomy (NCBI): domain Eukaryota; kingdom Metazoa; phylum Chordata; order Ceratodontiformes; family Protopteridae; genus Protopterus; species Protopterus annectens. The sequence continues at coordinate 731,416,561 of NC_056732.1, forward strand.
CACTTAATCGAGTCCACTTGTTCGAAGTAGTGAAACTTCGAACATTGACTTCGGCAGTCACACTACAGCGTGGAATGGGAATATTTCCTTTTCCCCACTGTAGTGCGATCTTGGAGTTAGTATATTTAAGTAGGGGTGTGTGGGGGCACAGCCCCCCCACATGGGGGGTGCAGGGGGGGCTTGCCCCCCCTGCAAAAACATGTTTTAGTGTTTTTTTTGGGGGGGGATTGCCCAGGGAACTAGAGTTCAGCGAAAGTGCACTTTCGTTGAAGTGAACTTTTGCTGAAGTGTGGGCCTCCTGCTCTATTTTGAAGAAGTGTTCTATTGATGTAGAGCAGTAGACCCATATATTTATAGGTTACCTATTACAACAGCAAAACTGCAATTACACGAATACAGAAACATCGACACATATTGAGCGAACCACGAAAACACCGAACATCCTGAAGAGCAAAATTCAAAATGTCGAATCGTCATAGTTGGCCCTTCTCCGGTATAGCTCCTTAAGGTAAGTGTGCAATAGTTATGGACCTTAGGGTTAGGGTGCGGGTTAAGGTAAGTGCATACATAGTAATATATGTAAGCTTTAGTTTAGGGTTAGAAGTAGGGTTTTGTTAAGTATATGTATGTGGATTATTTATTTTGTTTGGGTATAGCTGCTTAACGTAGTTGTGCAATAGTTATGGACCTTAGGGTTAGGGTGCGGGTTAAGGTAAGTGCATACATAGTACTATATGTGAGCTTTAGTTTAGGGTTAGAAGTAGGGTTTTGTTAAGTGTATGTATGTGGATTATTTATTTTGTTTAGGTAGGTAGTACGTAGCGGGCGGTGGGGTTGGCCAACTATGCCGTTTCGACATTTTGAATTTCGCAGTTCAGGACATTCGGTGTTTTCGCGGTTTGCTTAATATATATCGACGTTTCTGTATTCGTGTATGTGAGGTTTTGCGGTTTTGATATAGACCCATATTTATATATATATATATCCCTTCCATGATGCAGTCTCTTGTCTTCTTCCTACCTCTGAAATTAATTTTTCTAATACACTAAATGTTTCAAGAGTCACTTGACAGAAGCCTTCAGTGCCCACATGTATTAACACTCTTATATTTATTATGGATGGTGCAGTGGTGCAGCAGTAGCATTGTCACCTCACAGCAAGAGGTTCTCCTGTTCAATTCTCAGCTGGGGTGCCTTCTGTGTGGAGTCTGCATGTCCTCCCTGCGTTCATGTGGGTTTCCTCTGGGTGCTCTTGTTTCATCCCACGTTACAAATACATGCCTCTGGAGTGTTTCTCCTTAGGCATCTGCTGAAAATTGGCTTCATTCCAAGTCAGACTTTCCCAGTTAACAAATGTTAAATAAATACAATTATACAAAATCTTAAAGGCAAAATTATATTGCCTCAAATATCATATCTATTTAAACAAAAGTCAGTCTTTATTTTAATTCATACCACATGCTTTTAGCTATGAGTTGCTCATTTACAGACTGTTGATTCATATTTCTTTCTGTTGCCCCAGCTGCTTGTCTTCCCATTCTTGCAGCATCAGTATAAGAATTTGTTCATACCCTGTTGCTAATGTGTGCCTTTAGAACTTTTTACTCCACTAGCTAAACACTCACACCAATGTTTTCTGTTCCTTTACATCCAAACTCTCTGGCTTTTATTCTTGAAACTGCCATTTCCTCTGTTTCCATAAGAAGATCTGCTATTTCTCTCCAACTTGCTTCTGTTCCATTTTCTGGTGAACTTGCTCCATCAAATTCAGTAAATTCTGTTTTGGTAATCTACATCCTGGGCAGCTAAGTTTTCCAGATTGTGCAGAACGCTCTGCATTTGTGGTCGATTAAGCCCACTGTTCCGCTGTTCCGCATTTGCAGCCGTTGCTCTGCTTAAGTGATTTTGTCTGTATAATTTATTAAACAGAAGGTAAAACAAGCTTACTGGTTATGCGCTTTGGTCTGTGTGATTATTCAGATGAAAGTGCTTAACTAATAAACCTGTTTTACCTTGAGGTTAATAAAGTCGGGTTTTACTCCCTCTCTATGGTACAGTTGCAGTGTTTTGTTTGTTTTCTCCTGCTCTGGCCAGCCAAAACCTGCCTTCTCGATTCGGATGCTCATACAGTGCCCAGGCCCCTCGATTAACTACGTGAGAAGAGACAGTGTCATCAAAGCACACTTTAGTAAGATCGGCTTCTTCTTTGAACACTTTGCTTTTGCCTGCATAGCTTTTTTGGTCATAAAGAGTGATCTTTGGGTGATCCAGGTTCTTGGTGATTAACAAGAGGGATGCAATTGTATCTTTGCATTTAATTGGTGAATACACTTCCTCTTCAAATATCTGAGCAGAATCTGTGTAATCAGGTTGTGCTTTCACGTCTACCTGTAGCATTTCAAATTACAAAGCCACATGTAGGGCTAGGGTCAAGGAATGTAAAAGATGTGGGTATTAAAATGTACCTTCCAATCCTCAACAAGGGTGAGTATAAAAGATGTGGATGCTGGGACTGTGAAATGCATTTTAACAAGGCTTACTGGTGATCGTGACTAAAAGTACAAATGATTTTTTTGTTTCTAACAGGCTGCTGTGAAATGATTGTTCCAGTTTCTAAGCACTGTAATTTACGAGGTACAAAAGAGAGGGGTGCACCACAAATACAATAAAATGAGGCCGACAAAATGCTGAGAAGCCTACAGCAGCATTTCCATTACACTGCTTGGATGTCGCAAAGATTTAATGCAGGGTGACCCTGTAAATGGTGAGCAGCTTCTCACCCCTTCTTTTTGGTCCTGCTTTATCTTGGCATTCTTCTTCACTTATAGTCATCCCCCATGTTTAATCTTAATCCTCACAACCAAATGGCTTGTATTTCCTCTGTGCCCCGTTTGCGATTACATTTGGAAAGGGTTTAGGTATGGAAAGTTTGTTTTACAGCTTCAGGATGGTATGATTCGTATCTTAATAACTTAACTTCAAATAAACCCTGTGGTTTATATGCCAGTTATTTTGTACTTCAGGTTTTCATCATACATGCATACCTCTCAAATGTTTCTAAAAATTGGGCCAAGAGAAGCATGGCACACAGACAAAGTGTACATGACTTTTATTTGCATGGACATCTGGAAAGTACAGAGGGCTGTCAGCACACAGTAGTAGAAAGAGGACAGTATTTTAAAGGTGGCATTCACATATATTTATGTGGAAATGCCATGGACATGGTCAAGGTATGTTTTTTGCATAGTGCAAAATTAGAGTGTTCCACATTTTGACTGTTTGTCACACATTGCAGTGGTCTGTGTTCCACATTGGCCTCTTAGCAGATTGAGACCTATGATCCTTATCACTATGTTACAATAATTTTCTCAGTTCCAATAGTTTTAGTCACCTCTTGACCTGCTTCTTTACACACACTGCTCTAGCTCTCTAAACATTCTCCATCTTGGATTTTTCACAACCAAATCAGCAGCAGCTCTCTGGTGCCAGCTAGTGGTAGTAATCCAAAATAGCAAGATGAAAGAGTAGGGGAAATTCCTCGGTAGCATGGTCAAATTTCCCCTTTGCAGTATGAATGTAACCTCCAGTCTCCCCTAAAAAGAGGCCATTGACTTAGTGGGGCTAACCTGGTCAACAAACTAAAAATAAAAGAAATGCTGCCCTGACAACACATACACATTGGCTGCAGAGGGGCATATATACAGACATAGTTTGGCAGTCTCATCTCTTCCCCCTTCTGTAGCTATGTACATACCACTCACTCTCTTACTATTCTGCACAAGTGCATCATATCCCTATATTTTTTCTTTTCTCTCCTTTAGTCTATGGAACAGTCTCCAGAGAGGCTTGAGGCAGCTGTCATTGTGGGTATATGTATGGAAGATGGATTTAAATAAAAAATATATGCAGCCTTGGAAAGGGACTTATGGACATGTAGTATACTCTTCAAATGTAGAGTCGGTTGTTAAACTTCTGGGAGTCATGGAGTGAAAAATGCATTCTATAGATTCTGAAGTCATCCTTCCACCGAACAGGATATTGGAAAGGTCCCATCCGGGGCATAAGATACAGTTCTAGAAGATATACAGGCAAAGAGAAATTAGGCTGATTGAAAGCATGCAGTGCTGAGCTATCAACATGATGATGAGTAAGTCTTAGAAAGCCGGTCATGGTTACATCGGAGGAGGATTGAAAACAGAAGGCAAGAGAGTCTGATCTAAGTGTATTACATTGTCTGGGGAGTAGTGGGTGGGTGGAGCTGAACTGAAAACATGAACAAAGTGACAAGGGTGGTTGCAGTAAAGGGATGGCTCTTGCTTGATGAGAAAATACTACCTGTGGCAGAAGTGCAGTCTAAGTCAGCAGCAAGAAATATAGGGGGCAAGAGTGTGGGAGGATGGAATCAGCAGCCCACAGAATGTGTTCTCTTGATGTTTTCATATATTTGTCTGCCTATGTATTTAAGTATATCTACATTCCAATATTGCAGTTCAGCCATTTAGGTGATGGGTGAATGGAATACATTTCTTGAACAGGTGACAGTGCAAAATGTTAATGATAAATTTTAGTAACTGAGGGGGCAGACTTAAGGCAGTTATAATTCTGGATGGAAAGAAAGAGAAATAAACTGTTTGTGAAGTAAGACCTACAACTCACACTGAAGGAAGTGAATAATCTGGGTAGGCCAAGTTATCCTGTCTGCATACGCATGTATCTGTTCAGTGTGGTTACTGAGACCATTGTTTGGAAATACTAGATTTTACCTCTCTACTGTTGTTCAGTACATGTCAGTGGGAGGAAGAATCTGATTCTCAGATAATGTTATTTTTTTCCTTCACATTCCATTCTATTCTGTGGATTTATTAACCTGTCTTTGCACACTCTTTGCTTATGCTCTGATTCACAGTTTGACCACCAGAAGTGGACAGAGTACTCCAGACGTGTTCTTACTAGCTGTTCCGTACAATGTGAGGATGACTTCAGAACTAGGAAGCTACTCCCATAACTATTCATCGCAACAACCTGTCAGCTATATCTACTGACCTTTCATACACAATGTGCAGTATTTAGTATTCCAGTTTAATATTTACTGACCTTTTATACACAAGGCACTGCATTTAATATTCCAAATTAAGGGATTTATAACCTTTAGCTCCTTTCACCTCTCTCATTCCTAGTATCAACATCCCTGGTATGAATGTTCCCCATGTTTCTGCCCACTGAAGTCTATGACTTTGCACTTTTATCTGCATTGTACCTGTATATTTCTTGAATAGTTATTCTTAGTAGAAAAATAAAACATTGAAAATAAAATTGTTTTGCAAGAGAAGTATTAACAAGCTTACAAACAAATGTCATCATTATTGGAAATCATGTTACTCTGTATGTACAAACAGCTATTTACTAAAAGCAGTATTGTTTAATTTTATTTAACTACATTAAAATTAAAAATCTGCCTTGAATAAATAAACCACGAAATGTAATATTTTGAATGCTAAAGCAATTGTTAGAAAGTTAAAAAATGAGCAAGTAATCAATGCAAAAAGCATGAATGACAGTACATACTTTAGTTTTTACTGACTTCAAAATGATGGAATGACATTTCATGCTTGGCTTCTCTTAATAAGCCAATAGCCCAAGGTTGTATTTAGAATGGCAAAACATTGTCAGAGGTAATCAAAATAATCCAGCATGTTGTTACATGGTATGAAGAGAAAGAATAACAGGTAATTATCATGGACTTGTCTGCTGTTGGTTATATGAACTGCAATTATTTACAGAACTTTATTTTCTATTAATAGAAACATGTTCTGAAGGTCATATTACTGATTTAGAGATTATGTTCTGCTTGTTAAGGTAAGGGCAGTAGTAACAAATTGTTTGACAGGTCTTTGTTTGGGAATCGATAGAAAGGAACCCAGCAACAATTCCTTTAAACAAATGCAAATATGATATTTCCAATGACAAATTCTCAGATGTGATACTGTAAACTACTGATTCTAGATATTTTCTTTGAAGCAGCAGTTATAATGAAATAAGTTACAAGTTTTGCTTGTTTAAGGATATTATAACAAAGTTAATCAGTTTGATTTACTGGTGTAGATGATTTCTTCTTTGTTTGTCTGTTAATTTAGGAACATGAAGGGTACATCGAGTGAAAAACACAAACATAAATATGGCACAGTATAAAGACTGGCTTACACATTGTCTGCCCAGATCCTTGTAACTTTCCTAACAGCTTGTTAAATATTCTAACTGGTATCATTCATATTCAAGTATGACAAATTTGGATTCCTTAACTATATTTGTCAGACTGTTCTGCAAGACTGCTAGTCATGTCCACCACTCCTTCTGTGAAGAAATAGTTTCATTTGTCATTAGTATTCAATATTTAAAAATTGGAACAGCATCTTTTCTGGGCAGGGATGGCTGGTATAATGGTCAAGGTGTTTACCTTACAAACACAATGTGGAGGGTTTGATTCTCATGTGGGATAATTGGCTAGGCTTAAAGTGGTCCCCAAGGGCAGCTAACCTAGTATTAGTCTATGAACTTTTCACTAATGGACACAGGCATCCTGTAAATGTTTCATCTCCCAAGCCACTGCTTACATTTATCAAGGGTACCAGAACTTGTCAGAGATTTGGGATACATGGCTGGGTTTAAAAAAGCCCTTGTGGTCATTGACCTAGTAAACACCTATGTTCAGATTTAACCCTCTGAAAAGTTAATGGGCATAAAGTCATTCAAGTACATCAGTAAAGATGTATTTTACAGTCAAATAAAGCACACACGGTAGTTGGGATGCAGAAACAATTTGAATAGTATTTAAGGCATATCTGTTAGGCTAGTGAATGCACAGAGGGAGTTGGTGATTCTACAAAAAGGCCTAAAATGGGTAGGATTTGTTCTGTATGTGGGACATTTAAATGGGATGATAATCTATGGAAATGGGTTTTACTGGAGCATTAAATTTTTCTTGTAGCAGACTATTAGGGTATTTTTTGTGCTGTACAGTAGATGTAGAAGGTATTCTGTAACACCAAGTGATGCTGAATTCAGATTTATCTGCTGTAGTTTTTATATGTAGGAATTCTAATTATGGGATTTTTTCCTACAATTTTGGATTCTTAATAGCCTCACTCAACCACTGCAAAACTACTTTTCCCTGTTCTGTTAGACAAACTTTGGTAAATTAGATACTGAACTAAATTATTTAAACCAAGTCTTACTTAAGGCACACATATCTGTACTTTTTATGAAATGAAAGGCTTTGAAACTCCCCAATTTTTTGTCTAAGCTTCATGCATTTAATAAGGCTACCATCATCTCTGATATACTCCAGCATGGTTTTATTAAAGGCTATTAAACTTTAACAAATTTGGTGAATTTCTATGCTTATGTAAGTAGTATCTGTGTATTTGGATCTAGCAAAGGTATTTGCTGCACTGCCACATCAGGCAAAATTAACAGCACTGAATTCCTTTAAATCAGATCCATATACCATGAGTTGGGTTAATACATGGCTATTAAATCATACATAAAGGGTAGCGATACTATGACCCTTATCAATGGAAAAGAATATAACTGTCGACTTATCTCAAGAGTTGGTGTTGGGTTCTGCACTATTTAATCTGTTTTTCCTGATTTTCTTATTCCAGGTCACCCTGTGTGTGGCCTACTAAATATGCAGATGGCTGAAACATTGGTATAGCTGTCGCATCTAATACTGACATAATTAAATGAAGTGAATTTATTGCAAGTTTAGGAGACTGGTCGAAAAGGTTATGTTTGCAATTTAGTACATCTTAATCTAAATACAGTGCTTTTAGAAAGAACATCTAGTAGACTATTACAACAATTTAGTTAACACAGCTCTGGAACAAGTGAAAGTGTTCAAGGTTTGGGCATATTGATAGATCATAAATTAAACTTTAAGGAACACACTAACCAAGAAACTGGTAGGGCTACTATTTATAAAAATGGCAACTAGAGATCTGACCCATTTCACAGATCTTTATACATCTCACATTATGACCATCTTATAGTATAACTCTGTTTTTGTACTCATAGCAATAGTGAAGTATCTTCCTTAGAGTCTGTGCAGTGTAGATTTATTAAATTAGTACCATGTCTGATAAATCTGATATAAGAAGACTGCATAGATTGAATCTATTCAGTATATATTGTTGTGTGGCAAAGAGTGTTTTGTCTTCAAGGTGTATTCAGAGGCAAATACTGGGCTATCAGTCTGCAGACTATTACAAGCCTATACAATAACCAGAGGTCAGAATCCAACCCTGTACCTTGCATCTGTGAGGTAAAGACCTTAACTATTATTCTGATCCCTCCCCATCTAAACTGTTGCAAGCTATAATGTATTGGTATATTCAATCATCAGAGAGAAAGAGTTAAGAGGTTAATTTGCTAGGAGGCTTCTGGAATCCAGCAAAATAAAGAAATGGGCACATTTATAGGTTCATAGGAGATTACTAGGCTAATGGCTCAAGAGCCCTTACAAGCCTAGCCAGTTTTACCCAATTTTCAGCCCCTAGGGCAAAGATAACAAGGGTCAGCAAATTGGATTTTGATAATTTTTACAGATTGCCTCTGTCCATAAGAGACATGGATGCCACCCCAGAAGTGAATTTGCAATTTCCCATCCATTGGTCCAGATTGTGTTTGAAAATGGTCAGGGAGGGACTCTACTTCACTTGAATTGGAAGCATACTCCAGAGGAGGGGCAATCTATGGCACACATATCTGTCTCTCTAGCATGATCTACTCATGCCAGAGATCAGGTTTAGATCTTTGGAATGGGGAACCCTTGTGCAGTTTGTTTTGCGAATGTACAACATTTCTATCAGGACTGGGTCAGAGACTGCTTTGTAGGTCAGGCACAGATCACCCATCAGTAATAGGTAAGAAACCAAATACAATGATAGCATTTTTAATTGGACTGCATATGACATGTTGGTTATACCCTGTATTTGTTGATGAGAAACCTCTGAGGATGCTCTAACTCTTCTAGGTGCCTGGCGAGGTACATGCCAAAGGGTGCATTGTACTTGATTATTGGTCTGATGAGAGCGAAGTACACTAGTACTACAACATCCTTAGATCTGGATGCCATGCCCTTACTTATCAGCTGAGCCACATAGACGGATTTCCTTACTACCATGGACACATGGTGGTCAAAATTCAGATTACTATCTATCTGAGTACCCAGATCTCTCACCACTGGGTCCACTCTTATGGAGGTTCTATCAATGTTGTAATTAGCATGGTTATTTGATTTTCCAAAGGGTATTATTATGCACTTATTTGCATTTAGTTTGAGGTCAAGGCTCTGACATCAATCATTAGTCTATGTCAGACCTTTCTGTAGGATATCAACATTGTTTGGGGAGTCGGTTATTGTCCCCAACTTGCAGTCATCAGCAAACTTGGTCAGCCAAAGCCAATCTACATTTGCCTTGACATGTGAGAAGTATATTCCAAACAGGAGGGGGCCCAGTACTGAGCCCTGTGGTACTCCACTGGTAACCGGCCTCTTGCTTGATGTGGATTCTTCCACTCTAATAACATGTGTCCTATCCGTGAGCTGTTTGGCTATCCATCTGGTGATGCAGAGGTTTATGCTCAGTTTTGTGAGTTAATCTATAATACCCGAATGGGGTATTATGTCAAATTTCTTGGCCAGGTCAAGGGAGGTATATACTGTCTTACCCTTATCCATGGCCTTGGTGGCTTTCTCAAGAAAGTTCACCAGACTGAGCAGGCAGGACCTGCCCTTGAAAAAGCTGAATTTGGTTGGGTCTAATGTCTGGAGATTTCCTAAGGTGTTGTCAATCAGGTCCATACTCAACCTTTCCATAGACTTACATACGAGGTTGGTCGTACTTATGGATTGGTAGTTTACTAGGTCAGTTGATGGTCCCCCCTTGTGCAGAGGGATTTCTGTTGCTGTTCTCCACTCTACTGGGACAAAGCCTCTCTGGTGACTGTGGTTAAACAGAGATCTGAGTGGGTCTGCTAGGTTATGTTTCAAGCTATTTAATAGGAACCCTGAGATTCCATCAGGGCCCATTGGTACTGTGTTTCTAGCTTTATAACTCAGTTACTGCCAAGATTAATGAACAAATTGCCCTTTTTAATTAAGAATGCTCAAAATGTAGATAATTTTATGATACGGTTGGATTCAGCAATAGGGCTTCAGTAAGCTTACCTAAAATACTGTGGAGTCAGTGTTCTGTTATGATATTTGGGTCTGAAAATGGGTTGGAGAACTTATAAACTTAAGTATGTTTTGAAATTTTTTTGGTGAAATTTGTAAAGGCCTAAAAAGCACAGAAGGATCTATTTTGTTAAGTCAAACACCAACTGTTCAAAGTTTTAGCCACTCACTGCCAATCTCTTAAATAACCATATACTTGTGCTTGATAGCAAGATTTTTAAAAGTGCTTATTTGTATGGAGCAAGTCCCCTGCACACCCTGCAAGGTAACTATTCCCTCACACTCCTGGACTATATAGTGCTACCAAGGTCATACAAACTTTTAGAAAGTTATCTTTATAGTCATGGTCTGTGTATCCGGGTCTGATTCTGAAATCCACTGACAAGTACTGAGCAGTGGGCAAATCAGCTATCAAGTTAGTTAAAATAACCAAGATGGTATAGGGTTAGAAAGTTTCCTTTTCGGTATACGTACTCCCCAAGGTGACATGAGGAATCTATCTATTGAAATGCAGATAGGTTGACCATACATCTCTCACTAGATTAAGAGGCAGAAAGTTCTTGTCTTTTGGCACCATACCCTTAGTCATGCACTGCAGGTCAGAATTTTAGTTTTAAAATCAGATGCTAATCATGAATGCAAAATCTCGTCAAGGATGTTGACTGTTTCTTGTTCACAAGAATATTAGCGAGCCTCACCATTTTCCTTCACATATGTGTGTGTGCTTTGACCTTCTCACATTATTGACTCCCCTATGTAAACTAAAATGATGCCACATCTGTCCTGCATTCTGTTAGTTTAGTGCATATGTTCCTTATTTTTGTCTCTGTTAAGCAGGTTACAGTTCCTCATTTCTTTTTTTTAATGATAGGCTTTTCTCCCTAACCATCAGCCATCATTTGTATATCTCCTCATCTATTGGGTCTCCTGTGCAGTCCTAACTCCCTCAGATTTACCCTGACTCATGCGTGGGACCAGTGACTGGATCAAGGCATCCTGGTGCAGTGTCGTATTGTTCCCAGGGTTGTTTTACTTTTATGACCTAACTTCCTGTTTTTCCTTGTGCATGCTTGTACTTCAGTATAGGTGGCTGTGCAATGGGGACATGAGATGTATTGTCCTGTCTCTGCAGAGACTCAGCCAATGACCCCTTTTTATTCCCATTTGAGAACAATGCAACCCTTATGTGTCCCCAGCCTCCACCAGTGATCTAATGCAAGGATCATAGAGGCACATGCTCTCCTCCTAGAATAGGCACACCCATACTTCTCCCATCATGCCTCAGTGCCTGGGTTGGAGTTAGGGCTTTATTGCTTTATGCCATGGCATGGAGGCCACAGTCACTAATTTCTTACAAAAAATGATGCAATACGTGTTAGTTGTAAGGACTACAAACAAGTGCATTTTTGGGGTTGTCTGGTTAATTATTCTCTGGTTTATGCCAAGACTAGGTTTAGTTGAATTATATTATTACTGTGAATTTTTAATTCTGTATAATGGCCAAAAAATGGTTACCTGTTAGTGTGGTGCAATAAGAGCCATATGTTATCATTGTGAACTGTTTGCTTTGCGTAGTGTGTCTAAGTTTATTTGCTTTGCATATACTTTGTGAGGCTTCATTTGGAGAATATTTATGGATCTAAGCACATAATCCTGTAGAGGGGTATGCATTATATACATATATGTTACCTCCTGAGAATTTTGCCTACACTGTTGCCACAACTTTGCATCTCTTACACATGTTAAGAGACATTTTATAAAGCTTAATGTTCTTAGTGAGTATGTGAAAGTTTTTACACTACTTGATTTAACTCATCTGTGAGGTCTTTAGAACAGAGTTTGGGTAAGGTCTGCATACTTGTATCTATTCCTGTTTAGACTTGTGGGAACTTGTGGAAATGAAAAATGCACTACTGCTTTATGTAGCTCTACTATAATAAAATGGAAAACATTCAGTATCTCCTTTAAGATTAATTGCTGATAATTTTTGATAAGCTAAGAATAACTGCTAACTGCCTTCTGAGACTGAGAAATTTGTTTTAAATTAGAATAAATTTAAATGTACTCTAAGATGGGAAATGTGATACTCTTATTGACAACATCTAGTTTCAGTGGTAAAATGATGGCTTTTGTGGTAGTTGGGTAAGCATGGAGTTTACTTTTTCTTCTTCTTGTTATATGTGATTTTTACTTCTGTGTCTGCTGACTATCAGTTCCTTTATCCTAGTTTTTAGCCCAATCATTCCCACCACCTGGGAATCCCCATTATGGAGACTGGAGCAGGTAGGAGGAGGATATTGCCAAGGCAGCCATGAAAGTTGCTTAAGCTTATGACTGGATGGGGTGAGTAATGAGGACAATTCTATTTTTAGACCCTAATCCTATCTCTGGTGGCTGAAGGTACCACTCACATCACCTTGGGGGATAACTAGACCCTCCTTGTAATGTGAGTGCTCCATCACTGGCTCAGCAAGCCAAGCTTATATCCCTAGTTAATAGATGCAATTTTGTTGCTATCAAGCCAGCACTTGCATATGGCCAATTACCTCATGTGAGAATCAAACCCTACACCTTGTGTTTCTAAGGTAAGCACCTTAACCATTACACCAACCTCCCACCCTAATGGAGAACCCATCTCACTGTAACCAAAGGTATATATAGCATTGCATATACAAGCTACAGGTACTTTCCAGAGCCTCATACGGGATATATTAAGGGTGTCACAGGCCTCAGCTTCCTGAGAATTATATCATTTTCTAAATTTAATGTTACAACATGCAAGGGTGCTTATCTGTTTCCCACGCACCCCATAGGAAAGATCAAGAACCTTACAGAAATTTTATGCGATTGCACACTTCCCTAAAGTTTTGAGGACTACTGATTGCAGATAAACATAGAAATAAAACCCCCACCTGATGAACATGGAAATAGGTACATTAACTATAAAGAATACCACTCTATAAACTGTCAGGTTGTCTGTAATGCCCAAGAGATCACTAGCAATGTCTATGCAGGTAACCCAGAAAGTTTTCATGACTGACACAAATATGGCACACCTGTCAGCTGTAAACAAGGTTTGCTTGGGGTGACTTTCCACAAGGGTTTCTAGTGGGGGATGTAGGTTATGCAGTGTAACCATGGCTCATGACACCCATATGAAACCCACACAATCTCACCAAGCAAGGAAACAATGATGCCCTTGCTCAAATTATGAATATCATAGAACATGTATTGGCTTGCTCAAATCAAGGCTACAGTGTCAAGACACCTCAGGAGGTACCCTGCAATATGACTCAACAACCTCTGCCAAAATACTCACATCCTGTTCCATGTTGCACAATACCATCCTCAGGAGACAGCTTCAAGAAGGACAAATAGGGGCAGGACCACAGTTCTCAGGACCATAGGCAAGGCTAGCAGCTCCAGCAGATACAAATGAGCAGTGTGAGGGAGAACCACCAGCCGCATATGCTGCTGGCAGACAAGGTGTGCACAATATATCATGGTGTTGGTTAAGAGGCAAAGGATAGCATACACACACTCTGAATACCTAAATGAAAGAATAAAAGCTGTAACATACACAAATATTGAAAATGATGCCTGCCAAATTGCACAGCCTCTTCTCAACATTGTAATGGTTGTATTCTGTTAGCATCAGACACAGGCAACACCCCCCCTCATGAGACATCTCACATCTGTATTATTACCAAGTTAAGTTTTGAACCTGTGTACAAAAAGCAATACAGTTCTACAACTGATTACTGTGTTATGCAAAGTTCGTATGTCTCTAAGGTAGTACATGTCCCAAGTGTACAGTAATGTCAGCAATAGCTTATGAGTGTTGTTCGCAATATACAGCTATGGATTTTGCCCAGTAATGTGCATCAAGCATTTCAGCTGGTCATTGTATATAAACCATGTCAATGTTAGCATCATTTGCACAAGTGAAACAGTAAGCAATACTTAAACATCTACTTTGACTAAATGGGTAAGAACAGTAATAGAAATGCATGAGAGTCATCAATTACAGATGCAATCATTTTAATTTTCATTTATTTAACATTTGTTGACTGGGAAAGTCCGACTAGGACAGAGCCTATTTTCAGCGGAGGCCCAGGGAGAAACACTCTAGACGTATGTCTTTAGATTGTGGGAGGAAACTGGAGTTCCAAGAGGAAACCCACACAAACAAAGGGAGAACATGCAAACTATACACAGAAGGCACCCCAGCCAAGAATCGAAGCAGAGAACCTCTTGCTGTGAGGTGACAACGTTAACCACTGCACCATTGCACTGCCCCATTTATAACTGATTATAAACTCTGATTAAAGGCATTTATTCTGCAATACATTTATATTAATGGAAGGTTCTGAGTAAACAAGCATTAGCTATCTGCTCTGTGCATCAGACATACATGTAACCCGAAGTCACAAAGCATTGTGAAAGAGCAGGGCACAGTCATCATAGCTTGCAAAGGGTGGGGGAGGAGACAGAAGGGCAAGCCTGACATCAAAGAAGTGGAGTGTGTGCAAGTAAGACAAAAATGTACTCCTTAAGTATCCAATTTGCCAGGTCAGTAGCAAAATATGTATAGCAGTCAACAGTACTGCTTAGATAAGTAGAGTGTGTGTATATGTGTGTGTGTGTGTGTGTGTGTGTGTGTGTGTGTGTGTGTGTGTGTGTGCGTGTGTGCGTGTGTGTGTGTGTGTGTGTGTGTGCGTGTGTGTGTGTTTATGTGCTTGATCTGCTATGGTCAAGCATTTGGTGAATACGTGTGTGTATCTGTAGGAACACAATCAAGCACTGTGCTAACACTACACTGTGGCATGTCAGAGAGGTGTGAGCCATGCATGGTAGACTAGTCAGTACTGCATTGCTGCCACTGACCATTGATACTGTTAAACAGGTACATGTCCCTCACATAAACACAATACAAATGAGTAACAGTATAGAAATCATAGTCATTTGTCATTTACATGGGACAAGTACACTACTGTTACATTGGCCCAACTACATACATGCATTTGTACCAAAACCTGTGATGCACATTACCAGATGTTCCAAACAGTGACGTTTTACTAAGTACAAATGGGCATTTCCACATTGTTAAAGTCAGACTTCTCCTGTGGTGTTTGCAACTAATACTGCATTCTCTAGATTGTGTAATTATATAGGTAGGAGGTTCAGTTCTCACCATGGGGAACTTTTTGTGTGTATGTGTGGGGGAGGGGTCTAGTGACAGATAAGTAACTTCTAAATGTCAAATGTGCTGTGTCCACTTCCACACAGGCAAATACATTTAACTTTGGACACAGCCCTCAGCACTTTATCCCACTTTTAACAGAAGCATCCTCTTTGCAATGCACTGATGAGATCATCATGTCAAAAGTGCACATTGTCCTCTTAAGACTCAGACTTGCCCTGTGATGCTTGCAACTAATACTGTGTTCTATAGATTGTGTAACTAGATAAGTAGGAGGTTCAGGCCTCATCGTAGGGAACTTTGTTTGTGTGTGTGTGTGTGTGTGTGTGTGTGTGTGTGTGTGTGTGTGTGTGTGTGTGTGTGTGTGTGTGTGTGTGTGTGTGTGAGTCTAGTAACAGATAAGTAAAACCTAAATGTCAAATGTGCTGTGTCCACTTCCACTCAGGAGAATGTTGTGACACCCATGCCCTGGCCCAGGAATCAAGGAGCCTCAATCCTTACCACTAACACCAGTGAGGGGCATCTCATATAGGAGGAAAGGATAACAAATACACAGAATAAAGTGCAATTTCCCTTAAGAGCACACAGAGATCACAGTCAGTCTGGGGCTGGTCACTCCCTTACTCTCTCCAGGTCCCCAATAAGACTCCCCACTGGCACAGCTATAGGGTCCAGATCTCAGCCAGCTGGGCAAGCTAAAACTTCCAGCACCCTCTCTGTCCAACCAGTGCTTCGTGTCCCTACCCAAGTAGCTGACACACACACACTTTGAGATAAGAGTTATACAACCACACAGACACTCCTGCGGAAGGCTGGCACATGTTCTCCAGCTGTATCCCTTTTACCCAGACTATATGGTAAAAATCATTGCCACCACCCAGCTAATATTTATCAGCTACTCAAAGGCCCTTAAAAGGGTGTCCAATTATTACTGAGCAATATTATTATCCAATTGGTAGTATAACTAAACAGTCAAGGCTTATTAGAGTGACTTGGTACAAGATCACTATATAAATGCAATGTACTCCAGAGCTTAACTTAACTCTACACAAAAAAGCCACAGTTGAAAGATTTAAAAATACTTAATAATAAATACTAAAAACACAAGACAATACTTCTTACTACACAGTGCTAGTCAAGAGTTCAGAGATCACAGCGAAATACTTAAAATAATTCAGTAGTACAGTTCTGACATCACAGAAAAACACTTGGTCTACTCTTTCTAGTTTCTAGCTATTTCTAAGAGAAAACACAGGTCTAAGATAACTTGCATATAGAGCAAGACAGTGCTATTGAGTTGGATGGTCAAGACAAAAATGCTTAATGCTCTCTGATTCTCTCTGTTTTTAAAATCGCATTCCTGGTTCACATTACATCATTCTTCACACTTCCCTGGGTTCCCATTACATCATTATTCACACTTCCCTGGGTTCCCAGACTAACAGAAACTACATTTACATTCTTCACCTCTGGGCAGAAACCAGAGCAATAAAGGACATTTATGCATGCAAATTCTGGCTATTAACTCTGGCCTTAAAACAACAGCAAGAATTCCTTTACCTAGAAAGGCCAGAGCTGACTTTAGATCAAAGGGTCACAACATGCTTTACTTGGTCAGCAGAGTGTACTATTGTTGTATTTTTGTAACAGCATTTTTTCCATTTAAGACAACAAGCCCGTGGCTTACATTAATATTTACAAATGACAAATTATCTCCAAAATGCTATCTGGCTAGGCTGGCAGCGTTCACCTATCTTTACCCAGTATTCACAAGTACATTAAACTTTGGACATAGCTCCCTCTGCACTTTATCCCATTTTAACAGAAGCATCCTGTCTGCAACACACTGATGAGGTCATTAGGTCAAAAGTCAGACTTCTTCTGTGGTGCTTGCAACTAATACTGTGTTCTCTAGATTGTGTAACTAGATAGGTAGAAACTTCAGTTCTTACAGTGGTGAACTTGTATGTGTGGCTGCAATATCAGATACATATAGCTTCCTGAACAGATGTGCTGTATCAACTTTCATGGGAACATTTAAACTGGGCAAGTATTCCACCATCCACTTATCCCACTTTTACCACAAACAATGAGGTGATTGTGTCAAAAGTGTACTGTTTCTCCTTAAGAGCCAGACTTGTCCTATGGCATTTGCAGCTAATACTGTGTTCTCCAGATTGTATACATAGATAGGAAGGAGGTTCAAATCTCACAGTAAAGAACTTCTGTATATGGCTTCACTGTCAGGTATGTATAGCTTCCTGAAGGGATGTGCTGTATTAATTTCCAGTCAGGGGAAGATTTTAATATGGGAAAGGATGCTCCATCTTCCTATCACAATTTTACCACAAACATCTTATCTGCATCACACCGATGAGGACATCAGGTTAAAAGTGCACTCTGTTCCCTTAGAACTCAGACTTCTATGGCACTTATGGTTAATTCTGTGTTCTATAGATTGTGTAATTAGATAGGTAGGGGTTTTGAATCTAGCACTGGTTAACTAATAAGGCTGTGTATACTGTCATGTACAATTGTGTTCATGACAACACTGCTTATGTAAGCTTCCACATAACAGATTTATTTTCACAGGCAGGGGAATACCGCATACTTCTGTCTTACCCCCATGAAGCAAACAATTTTGGAAACACAATGTGACTGTAGGCATCATGCTATAAAAAATGAAGTACATCACAGTGGTAATATTAGTTATCCTGTGGTACTGGTTGTTAATACTATGCTCTCTAGACTGCAGAAGTACAGAGGGAGGTGGTCTGACTCCAGCAATGATTAACTACTGTACATTTGTGTTTTGTCTGTCATACTGTATAGAAAAGGCTTCTAATACATGTAGTATGTGTAGCTGTATTGTGCTGCTGTGCACTTCAGCCACCTTCACACATTTTTAGAAGAACATCAACATATTAAAGAATGGTGATGTCATCTATTCAAACATGCACAATCACAATTGGCAAACAATATCTTGTATGGAATGTACGATTCAGGCAGTGTTCTGTACCTTGTGATCTTAGATAGCTTTTCAAATCCAGCCAATACTCCTTAGACTCTCTTGTGTCAGTATGTCTGTGAATGTGCAGGTAGGCAAAAATGTTGTCAGGCAGCTATCTGCTGTGTACATGTATGGCTGGGAATTCTTAAATACAACACTGATGCTCATTTTTCATACAGAAATGCTTTATTGAATAATGATAATGCCATAGAATGACATTTGGCTGTCCCATGAGAACTACTAAGGCTTTTCTGAAGTGAGAGGACATGAGACAATATTCTGTATGCTGTTGCCTTAGTAAAGCATGCATTTCAATCCACTATTATCCACCCATTGTATCTGATTGCCATGTTCCCCTCACAGTGACAGCTGCATTATGCATTATGTGTGTTTGGGTATACCTAGAACCATGCTATGTTGTATGAGAAAGATACATATAGCAATAGTTTTTTTTAAAGAAATTACAGGAACACATATCCCTTGCAACAATAACATGATGTCACAGCTTCAAAAACCCAATATCTCACAACTGTAGCGCTACTTCCATGGCGGCATGTTCATTCTCCCTAATGTCATGTAGCTTCTGTTGTCACATAGTCAGGTGCTCAAAACCCACATTGATTGACTGTAGGCATTGTGTGTCCTAATGCTGTTATGCATGAATGACATCCACAAGTGTTATAATGTGAACAATTACAGGAGAGGAAATCTCTCCCAGCCCTTTTATCTCATACAAATTGCAATGTAATCATATGATGTAATGACTTCACCTAGGTGGAGTCTCACAGCTTTAAGACTTCCACTGTGGCACATGTGATTTATTGAAGACTTTGAAGTAATCACTAGCCAGGAAACTTTATTTGTAAAAAATCCTTAACACTGAAATTGTACAAAGCATTTTGTCCGAGTGCCACATATACCCTAAACTTAATTGACAATTAAGCCAATAAACTTATAAAATCACTTGACAATTAACTATTAGTTACTTAGTAATGAGGAAATGAAATGCATAAGAAAAAGACATGAACCCAACTTCACAACATTGTAAAACCATACATATATACGTACAAACACTTAAAACCAACAACATTTAATACATTTCATAGATTTCATAAATATGTTATATAAAAATGAAAGTATTATAAGATAAACAATACACATTGCTAATATAATAAATATAGTTTAAAAACATGAAAAATAATAAATGCAATACAATGATTTATAGTTTAACTGATTTCAGTTTAAGAAGTGGTAAAATAGAAATGGAATCATTAAGTCCTGGGGTTCTATTGGCTTCCAATTCAATTTGTCAAAGGGTCTCTCTATGTTCTAATCTAATTTCCCAAGGACCCCCCCCCTGATTTCCTTAGAAATATACATATATATGTATGGTTTTACAATGTTGTGAAGTTGGGTTCATGTCTTTTTCTTATGCATTTCATTTCCTCATTACTAAGTAACTAATAGTTAATTGTCAAGTGATTTTATAAGTTTATTGGCTTAATTGTCAATTAAGTTTAGGGTATATAGGTGCAATTATCATTGTGTCAATTGTTTGATTTCTGAAGAAGTCTGGGTGGCACTCGGACGAAAATGCCTTGTACAATTTCAGCATTAAGGATTTTTTTACAAATAAAGTTTCCTGGCTGCTGATTACTTCAAATTCTTCAAGACTTTTCTGTTTATTGTTGGCTTTGGTCTTGGCTCGTTTTTTTTTTCTTGACATGTGATTTATTCACGTTTGTAGTCAGTGAACTTACATAGCTTGCTGTTCAATTCCAGTAAAGGGCATCATTCTATGAAGGTACTGACATTACACAAACAAAACTGACTGCATAAAGTTATTATTCTCAAGTTTTACTTGAGAAAGCAATATAAAGTCATTTGTAACAGCCTGCCTGTGAAACAGTTGTTCTGCGAATGTCATTCTAACAAAATCATATTGTACAAATTATCCTCAAGTTGTCTTTTATTACTTCACATATTAATTTCATGTATTTACGACAAGATGTGTTGGTATGGAGTGTGGCAAATACAGTCAATACACAGCTCTGTACAGTGTGCAGTATGATAGGCAGGGGTTTGAATCTGGTGACATCTGTGTGTCAGACAGGAGTGGCTTAGGCAAAGAAAGTATTTATGACACAGCCAGAGGGCAACATTTTTAAGGCATCACCCTCCAAGGTAGGGGATCCATACCCATTACAATAGGGAAGTTCTGTAAGCCCTTCAAGCATGTTGGTCATAACACATGCAGTATGCCTATTTCTGTGGCTTTCTGATATCTGTCTTTGCATGTGTTTAAATCAGGCAAGATGCAGATGTTGAACATGTCAGTAATTGTTCACAAGCCTTATTTAATTTCCAAATAAGAATGTACTGTATTGCATGTCTTCCTCCAAACAGTTATATATTGTTTACTGCAATAGTTTTACTCACACTGTACAGCTTTATAGGTTCATAGGTTCATAGGTTCATACTAGGCTATCTGCCCTAGGGCATTTATCAGCCTAGCCAGAATGTGTTTGGCTTTCGCCACCCATTTTAAATTTATTTTGCTATGCCCTTTTTCGAGGTTAGTATACTGTGCCTCTGTCTAACAGTGACACAGAAGTGATACCCAGGGTAAACCTACGATCTCCCATCCACTCATCAAGATTCCTCTTGAAGAGAGTCAATGAGGGACTCTGCCTAACCTGGACTGGGATTTTATTCCAGAGTGAAGGGAGCCTCTGGGTTATGAATCTATCCCTCCAGCATGTCCTATTTATTTCAGTGCTGAGGTTCAAGTCTCTCGAGCGTAGCTCGATGGGATTTGGATTTTCTGAGGTGCAGCATGTCCATTAATTCCGGGTTGGACATGGCTTTATACGTCAGGCACAGATCGCCTCTGAACAGGCGGTATGCCACTGAGTAGAGCTGGAGTTTCTTTAACCGGGCAGCATATGGCATATGTTTGAGCCCTTTGATCCTCTTGGTGAGGTACTTTTGGGGTCTTTCCAGTTGCTGCAGGTGTCTGGTAAGGTACATCCCAAAAGGGGCATTGTGCTCAATTATGGGCCTGATGAGGGATGAGTAAAGAGGCATGATGACCTCCCCTGATCTAGATGTGAATCCCTTCATGATTAGGTAGGCTATATAAAATATTTTTCTAACCACTTTGGCCACGTGGTTGTCAAATGAGAGATTGCTATCAACTTGGGTCCCCAGGTCCCTAATGACTTCTTCTGTACTTAATGGATTACCACCTATGTGGTAATTTGTGGGCACTTTGTTTTGGCAAAGGGGATGACTATACACTTTTTGGCATTTAGCTTGAGGCCATGGCTCTGGCACCAGTTGTCTGTTTCTATGAGGCCCTTTTGGAGGATGCTTGTGTCGGCTGGAGAGTCGATTATGGTGCCCAGTTTGCAGTCATCTGTGAACTTGGTCAGCCACAGTCCTTCTGTGTTGGCCTGTACCTCCGAGAAATATATACCGAACAAGAGAGGTCCCAGGACTGAGCCTTGTGGGACACCACTTGTAACTGGTTTGGAGTCTGACATGGCTCCAGCAATTCTAACCATGTGGGTTCTGTCCTTGAGCCAGTTTGCAATCCATCTAGTGACATAGGGGTTTATATTTAAGCTGGTGAGCTTATCTATAATGCCCGAGTGGGGTATTGTATCGAAGGCTTTTGCGAGGTCCAGGTAGGCTGTGTGGACCACCTTCCCCTCGTCAATCGCCTTGGTGACTGTTTCAAAGAACTCAACCAGGTTTAAGAGGCAGGATCTGCCCTTAACAAAGCTGAACTGGGTAGGATCCAGTGTCTGTAGGTCCCCAATATCTTTATTTATGAGGTCCATGATGATCCTTTCCATAGCTTTGCAGACCAAGCTAGTCAGGCTTATGGGGCGATAGTTTCCAGGATCCGTTGAGGCACCACCTTTATGGAGAGGGACCACTGTTGCTGTACGCCACTCTTTGGGCACATATCCTGTAGTAAGGCTGAGACTGAACAGTAGTTTTATGTTTGGGTTTAGCTCTTCTTGGAGTTCATGTAGGACGCAGCCCGGGACACCGTCTGGTCCCATTGATGCTGTGTTTTTTGCTTTGGAGAGGGCAGCTCTTACCTGAGCATCAGAGATGTCAGGGGGGCAGCACTCTGCTGGGATAGATATTTGCCCTTTTGGTGGGGAGGGAGAAGTTTGCGCTGAACCTGTCAGCTAGGATGTTGGCAATGTCTGTGGGTTCAGTATATTTTTTGTCATTTTGGACTAATTCTGAGCATATCTGGGAATTACCACCCAGGTTCCTAACATAACTAAAGAAAGCCTTGTGATTATCCTTAGTGTCCTGTGCAATTTTTCTCTCGAAGCTGGCCTTAGACAATTTTATGAGTGCCCATAGATTTTTGCTAATACTGATCAGTGATGCCTTCCCTTTTGGGATTTTGCTCTATCATTTAGTAGCTTCCTCCTTCTATTGTATAGTTTGTTTATGGCTGGGGTCCACCAGACAGGACGTCTGCCTTTGGAGGATTGGGTCTTGGTTTTATTTGGGATCGCATGATCCATGCATTCCTGAAGGTGTTCATAGAATGCGTTTATAAAGGATTCTGTGGTCTGGGCTGTATTTTCCACAGGCCGGGGCTTTGACGGATTCCACCTCGGTTTTGAGGACTGTGAAATCTGCTTTACAGAAGTTTTTAACTGTAGTTTTCTGGGCAGGGGTGGGGTCGGGATGTGAATATCCAGTGAGATTAGTTTATGGTCTGATCTTACCAGTGAGGGATACACTTCTGGTCTGGAGCATAGAGTCCCCATGTTGGTGATGATCAGGTCCAGTATGTTTTCCCTCTTGTGGGAGTGGTAACAAGTTGTTCCATAGCATTTGAGTTTATAAATTCTAGGAACCTTTGGGCTAGGGTGTTGGAGCTAGAGTAATGCTCCCAGTCTATGTTTGGGTAGTTGACGTCGCCCAATATAATGGTGTTTGGAGAGACCTTCATATTTTCCAGTGTTCTCAGGAAGGCTGAGTGGGGTTCCTGGGTTTGGGAGGGTGGTCTGTAGCAGGCTATAAACTGGAAGGCAGTTTTACCCACTGTTAGTTGCACATGGATAGTCTCTGATGCTTCTTGCTTTGCCACCAACCTGGAGGTGTGGGTATCTTTGATGAATATCGATACTCCCCCTCCTTTTGTGGTTCGGTCCAAGTTTTGGGGCTGAAAAGCATGGTATGAGGTATAACCTGGTAGTGCTGGGGTGCTCTCGGGAGCCCTGAGCCAGGTTTCTGTTACTGCACAGATATCGATGTTCTCCATGCTAAGGAGAGTCTCAAGTGCGTGCATCTTGAGGTTTAGACTTCTGGTGTTGAGTAGCATTACTCTTAGTTTCTTATCCCTTGTGATACCTATGGAGGTGGGTTTGTCTTTTGAGCCTTGCCTAAAAAAGGCACTATGGGGGTAGCAAGAGCCTTTGCCAATATCCGAAAGCCCAGGGGTGACAGGTGCAAGCCGTCCCTAGCGAAGCATCGTGGCTTGTCGAGCATATCATCCCAAGCTGACAGGCATTGGATCCCCTTTGAATGACACCAGTACTTAAGCCAGTTGTTGAAATTGATCATCTTGTCTTCATATTGTGGCATCATTCTTGGTGAGGGTAAGATGCTACTCAAGGTCAGGGTCATACCGGCCTGGGCTACATGCTCAGAGAGCTCCTTTATGTCTCTTTTCATGTAGTCCAGGGAGGTACGTCTCAAGTCATTCACACCAGCATGGACAATGACTGAGTCATATTTGTACTTGCCTTGGAGTGACCTGAGTGCTTGTGTTATGTGGCTGATCCTAGCGCTCGACAGGCTGCTCACCGTGACCCTCTCCTTGTTCAGCCTAGTGAGCGGGACGTCAGTGTGCCTGACGATAGAGTCACCTATTACAAGTGTATCAGGTGTGTTGTTTAGTCTTAAGGGCTGTGACAGTTCGGCACACTGGCTTTGTGAGATATGTGTTGCACGTGTTTTGTTTTGGGGTAGCGGTTGCTTGGGTGTCTGCTTTGGAGGTCTCTGCTGCTTAGGCAGATCTTTATTTAGAGCCTCCGAGTATGTTTTAGTGTGATTATGTGTTTGGTTTGCTGTCGTGGTAGGTCTATGTGAGACTGGAATTGTAGTGAGTGTGGTTTCCTTCTCCTCCTGACTGGTTATGCCAGTACTGAGTTGAGAGAGCTTAGCCTCCAGTTTGGCTATATGGTTGCATCTCTCACATGTGTTGGAATTTGTTGGGAGGAGGAGAGGGTTGTCTGTGTACATGAGGCAGTTGTAACACTGCCTCAAGATTCCCAGATTCACCAGCTGGACCGGAGAGGAGATTGACAACTGACCTTTGGACATGCTAGAATAATATTGGGAATTCCTTAATAATTGAAAACAAGGGCCAGTGGGGAGTGAGGGTGTAGTGCTTTTAATTTTTAGTGCTGACTTATATAATTGCTTTAGTGAGCAAGTGCCAGGTAACTTAAGTGCAATGTGTTACAGGTAACTTAAATGCAAAAACGACAAACAGTAACTTTCTTGGGAAATAAGTACAGTAAGCAATGCAGATATCACTAGTGATCCACAGAAGCGCTGAGAAGCCGCGTATTAGGTGGAATTAGCGTTCCAGGGAAATAACAAGCAAACAAACAACAAGCATATAAACAAAGCTAGATTCAGCAGGCCTGGATCTAGTCTATGCTACAGCAAACAAGGTGTACCAATTTCAGTAAGATACAATTCAAATATTCAGGCACTATAAACCTTTAACCAGAAATTCCCAGCTCAGAAGGGCAGAGTCCAGCCTCTTCTCCCACAAGAGTGCAGACCATGAACCTTCTTAATGTAAAATAACTGGCCTAAAGCCCAAGTGCTTAAACCAGAACTAATACACTTTAAGAATAACAGATACTGGGCTCTCAATCAGCAGTTCCCAACTTATAGGACATGATGACTTATATAACATGTGTTCGTATACGACATGATGTCAGATCATCATGAAGTATAATTGGGCATGCATTTGGACATTTTCTTGTGTGTTTGTTGCTGTTATGGCAGTTTTCTCTCTAATGACTTGTGAGCATACCCAGTATAATCATTTAGTAAATGCGCTCCATTTACAAACGGTGACCTTGAACTACTATAGTGTCATCAGATCTGTGCTGTCATTCGCCATTTGTGTATTTGAGTGCTATATTACTTTTTATGATGTACATGAATATAAAACACATGCGTAATAAACCCCCTATCTATGATTGTCCAAGGACAACAGATTGTAAAACATCCCTTTCTGCTGTGCATGACACAGCAGCTGTACGGATCATGCCTTGTTAATGTAGGATGAAGTGGAGTATGCAACAGTGCAGTCGGTTATCACACATACGTTCCATGCATATACATGTCATATTCAGAAATTGCAGTGTATGTGAATAGCCCCTAATATATCCACCGTCCTTGCTAACTATTATCTCAACTCAGCATGTTAATGTCAACATTAATGTCACATTTACTCCCATTTCTTACAATGTTGCATTGTGTCCCTCCCATATCCCTTGCTAACATGTCTGTTTTTAGTTATGTGCATGGGTAAACAGTCAGAAATAGGATTATTTATTATTACCATCAATATGGAGATCTTTCTATTGAAAATGTTTCTTTGTGACATCATCACATTTGAATGCATTAACTGAGTAAATGCTTTCCATTTACCCCCCCGCCCCCCTCCGTACTTATATCTACACTATTAGCATTGTATTATGTGTACATTCTCCCAGTTTCATGTCCTGTGCATCTAACATCTTATAATTTACTTGCCCTTACATCATATAAGCTGTTTGCATATGCTTACATAATAGGTTTGTCTACAGGCAAATAGTTTTGTATACATTATGTGTTTGTTTTCCCAGCACTGTCTCAGGGCCACCAAGACTGCTACTGGCCACAAAATGGTGCTTGTAACCATGTAAGCGAGATGAGCAGCATCCATATTCAATGAGCGCTGCTGTTCATCACACTAACTCGCTATAATCATGTAGGCTGAACATTATGAATCCCATGGGGGTGTTTTTCAGTTGTTATGCTAATATAAACATATGTAAAATCATACTAAACACTTATGTTAAAAATATTTCTAGAGGCCAGTTTAAATTATTTATATACTGCTGGACTCTTGAAAATAAAATGTATATAAATATCAGTAAAACAAAATGTATGAGCTTTGGTTGTAATTTTGTAAGCAGTTATACTCTTATTGGAACTGATGCAGTGAAGGTTTCATTTTTCAGAGATCTGGGAGTGAATATAACAGACACATTATCCTTTGAATACCATATGAATAACATAAAGGTCTGTGGCTGACACAGTTTGCTGATGACTGCAAAAAGGGAGCAGTCATAGAATCCCCAAACAATGTCAACATCTTATAAGAGGGTGTTATGCAAAGAAATGATTGGTGCCAAAGTCATGGCCTTAAGCTCAATGCAAAAAATGTATTATCATCCCTTTCGGTAAGAGTGATATTCCAGCTAACTACCACATCAATAGTAACAACCTAAGCATGTACTCAGTTGTGAGAAACCTGGGCACACAGGTTGACAGAAACCTTATCTTTAATCACCATGCCTTCACAATGGTAAGGAGGGAATTCTATATTGCTCATCTCATAAGTAAGGGCCTTGCCTCCAGAAAAAAAGAAGTTATAACTTCCCCTGTACTTTTCCCTCATCAGGCCAATAATTGAGTACAATTCCCCTTTTGGTATGTATCCTTCTAGGCACCTGCTGCAATTGGAGAGACCACAAAAATTCCTCACAAGGAGAATTCAAGGTCTTCAGCATCTGTGCTATGTGCATCAGCTAAAATCACTGTCACTTTACTCAGTTTCATACAGACTACTGAGAGGTGATCTCTGCCCTGCTTATAATGCAATCTCTGGCTCTGCTTTACTGGAAATGCTGCATATCCATCAGTCCAGTGGCTCACGGGTTATTATCTCTAAAGACCTTAACCTGGTATGTGACATTAATAGAACCTGCTGGAGGGACAGATTTGTCTCCCAGAGGTTACCGCACCTGTGGAACAGACTCCCAATTCATGTCAAGCAAAGCACCTCTTTGGCCGTCTTCAAGCACAATCTGGACAGTTGGATGGGTAACCATAAATTCATGCCAGGGTTCCACCTGTGTCCCCCTTGGACAGGGGCAATAGGTGCTGATCGTGGAAACAAGGGCAGAACTTGGCTAGGCTTGTGAGGGCCCTAGGGCCATTAGCCTATAACTTCCTATGATCCTGTGATCTTCAATTTTTACCTTATCCAGATAAGTTAAGGTATTTAGGTTTATTTACACTTAAATATAGGTGGTAAAGGGGTGATTTAATTTTGATCCATAGGTCAAGCAAGAATGTATTGATGTGTGAACTGCTAGGATTAACCCCTTCATTTAACCACAGAAGTACTAAATTTGTTTTTCTGTCCACTAAGAAGGAGGTTTCCAAAAGCTTTTTTACAGAAGAGTTAAGTTAGTATGGAATAAACTTTCAGTGCTTTTGATGTTCACATTTTTAAATCCAATTTGGACGTGTATTTTGGGAATGAAAAAAATTGCTCTGTAGCTGGACTATTTTATGACCTCTAGCCTTGTCAATACCCTCCCTCAGTTAACACCTCCTTTTTCCATGAGGGCCTTACCAGTTTATCCTGGAGTAAATCTGTGGATTTGCATCCAGTCATCGAGTTTATGTTAAAGAAAGACAATGATTCACACTACTTAACATGCAGGGGAAGTTTATTCTAGAGGTTTGACAAAGAAAGAGAAAGAAAAATAAACCCACTTTATTTAGCTTTTCTTCTGGATAGCTAGTTAACAAGAAGTTTTGGCAACTCCTTGTCTTTGTCAGTTTTAGTGCAAAGAAACCCAAAGCAATCATTTAAATATTCATTAAGTCACATGATCAACAAACGCCTGATTAAAATTATAGTGCAAAACAATTGGTTAAACAATGCCATCACATAATAAAGTCAGTTATGGAAAATCATCAACACGGACATGTTTTCCCCATACTGTGCTGAATTTATTCTATTGTGATTTTTTTGGCTGATGACTACATTGTGATTTCTGTTTTAAACAGCTCTGGGAACAGACTGTGTTACCTAACTGTCTTTCACTGGTGCTGGCTGCATCCATGTATCATGGAATTATACCAAAGGCATTTGCTTTAGTAGTTTACTGTCACCATGGCAGACCTTAGTGCTTTTATCACAGGACTTGTCTGAGATAAAGATAATTTGTCAGTATTTTTGCCCCTTAACAACCAAGTTAGCAGAAGTTTTATATGCAACACCTAAATTTCTGGTCACACATTCTGTCCCACAGACACTTCAGCAAGCCTTTACAACCTCGGGAAATAGCTCCAGGAAACTCAGAGCTTTGGTATGGTACTTAAAATAGGTGAAGGCATATCTCCATAAAGACATGTCTCTGTTAGGACTGAGAGTTCATTTAGAGCCAATGGTAGTTCAAAGTGATCTCAATTTTATATCTAAATGGCATAAAATTCAGCATGTAGATTCAGTTATATTTGCTGACTTGCTAGCAGAATGTTATGAGAATCACATTCATTTACTAACAGCACAACTACAGGATACACTTAAGATATTCAGGTACCCTGTACCAAGACCTTAGTTATTCTAAACTGGAATTAAGTAAATGTTGGAGAAAATTTATTTAGAACTGCAGAATAAGACTATTAATAAGTGTAATCATGATTAGTGACTATGCTAATGTGTGTAAATTTACCTGGGCTAAACAACGTTTTGTAATGAATTCTGTTCCATAAAAACTATGGAAGGAGGAAACATGGTGGGCACTTAAATCCATCCTTAGACTTTCAGAGTCTTCTGCTTCTGAATTTAACAATACAGAGGAGATTTGTTCAAATCCAGGTTCAGATTTAGATTGAGAGAAGAGCTGCAGTGCCTTATATATACCAGTCTGGTGGGGACTGGTTCCTTGGGTCCCCCTTTAAAACCACTTATGTAGGGCGATAGGAAGCACAGGTGAAGCAGAAGCCACTTTCAAAAGACATGTTTGAATGTGAATTGTGATTTGAAAACAATAATTTACTTTTTAAACATTCTCTTACTCAAGCATAAATAGATGTATTAAACAAAGGGCTCAATTGTATACCCATTTGTTTCACCTCTGAGTTTCAAATAATTTAAGATGTTAACGATATAATGTAAAAAATTGAATTGAAAATATTTTGACACAGCTAAATCCAAAGGTTTAGAAGCTACTGAACGTTTTAATGCATTCTCATTTAAGTACCATAAAACACTTTGTTCTCTCCCCAGGCCCATATCACCTTATTGTAAAAGCCTTTGAGACAGCTGTCTTAAAGAAGTTAGATAACAGTTCCAGTCACCTTTGTAGGAACATGAGTTATAAAGTACCAGCTTCACAATATAAGGCATTACATGACTTGAGTCAGTTGTGATTTGATAATTACTAAGGCTGACAGTGGTAGGCTGGTGGTGGTAATGGATACAATTAGCTATGAAACAGAGATTAAATCACAACTTTCAGATGTGACATACTGCATGCATTTTCCAGTGGATTGTATTTTGCATTTTGTTTGACAGCTTTAAATCATTTTTGGCTTATTGGATAGACCTAAGGGCCATTTCTCCATCCCTGTTCTCTAACCTGATAGTTTCTAGTTCTAAACCACAGACTCTGTACATATTGCTGAAAGTACATAAATCTTAAACTCAGCAACCAGGAAGTCCTATTGTTTCAGAGGGAGGCTATCTAATTGAACCTCTTTAATTATCTAGAAGTATATCTTAAAACTTTGTTACCTTTCATAAGAGCTTGATTGCATGATACCACTCAGTTTATGTTCTTATGTCTGAGCTTCTGTTTGATGTTAACTTACATCTTTCTATCCTGGATGTACAGTCATTATATACCCATATTCCTCATCAGCTAGGCCTGGAAGATACATCTCATCTTTATACTTCTAAGTTTGATGAGTTTATTGTGCAACTAATTGAATATGTGCTTACAAATATCTGTTCTGTTTGTGACAGCACTGCTATCTGCAGTTGAGGGCTACAGTGATGGGTGCATCATCTGCACCCATTTATGCAGACTTACTTATGTGTTACTTTGAAGAAAGATTTCACTGTAATGCACATGATAACAGGTTTTATCAGGATGTGATTAAATGGTGACAGTTTTTAGATGACTGCTGACTGTTTTGGAGTGATTCTAGAAGTATTTTGATAGAACTTTTCCATTATTTAAATGGTTCATATTCTGGTATTACATTCTATGTTAGGGTATAACTCTTTGCCATCCCATATCTTGATGTCATTGTCACTAAGTTATTGGATGGATGCATCCAACTCTATATTACAAACCATTTTCTCAAATGCGCTCCTGTTAGCTAGTAGTTGTTATACCTGCTACGTAATTAAGAATATGCCTGTGATAATAAGTAATGCAGAGCTGCTTCAGTCTGTATATTCAATGAGTATGTACTATAGTCATTGCAACT
This sequence comes from Protopterus annectens, assembly GCF_019279795.1. Taxonomy (NCBI): domain Eukaryota; kingdom Metazoa; phylum Chordata; order Ceratodontiformes; family Protopteridae; genus Protopterus; species Protopterus annectens. The sequence goes on from NC_056732.1 coordinate 731,447,577, forward strand.
TTAAGACAATTGTATAGTATTGCTGTTTTAAGAATGAATGCATGACATAATGGATAGTCTGGTGGTGAGTGTCAATGTAGTCATGATGTGTGAACTGTTAACATTGCTCTTACTGATCTGCCATTGTGAGCAGAACTCAAGTTAATCATTTTGTTAAAATGCTGGTGTATCCCAATGTTACTGACAGAGCTGGGTACTTTTCCGTTATCAGGGCAACACTGTTAAAGTGGTTCCATGAATTCCTTATCCAGTGTCAAACCTTTTTTTTTTTTGGAATGTTAATCTTAACAGGCGTGTGTAACTTACAGCTTTTTTTGTAAACTATTTCCCATTTAACAATTTCACACACTTCTGTTAAGATTAACTTCGGTACTTTTCTGTTATCGGGGCAACAACTGCAAAGCGCTACCCCATGCACACAATGATCGCACAGCCATTACAGAGAATTTATATCTGCAATAAGCAGCACTCTGTAAAAACCTGACAACCGTTGCATGTTTAGAGAAGGTGTTAACTAGATGGAACACCATAAGTCAGGAGTTACTTGTGCCTTTGAATTCCGTTTTCCGGATTCTTTTGTAAAGCGTTGTCGTAGTTTCATCCTTTACTTATGTTCAGCACTGCACCATGCGGACTAAGTGTTATAGTTTATTACACATGTGAAGTCTGGAAACTAACATACTGCTTTAAGTTTGAATAGTCACCCACCTAAACATCTGAAACCACAGCTGAACTGCAGCAGTTTAGTTTTTAATGGATCATAGAATGCTGGCAGCCTTGAAACAATATCAAAGCATTAATGTGCCTCTATAAGTGGAAGCATTTGCACTAAGCAACTTTTTCACGGTGACTATTCTTAGGTGAACATGTAAAGTGTTCAACATGATCAATACAGAATCCAAGGACGTTCAGAAGTAGTTCGCCTCACTGAAATGCATACAAATCGGAGTTTCAGGCTATGAGACATTCGGTGAGTGAAAGAACTAATAAACAGTTAAAGCAGGATCTCGTCCACCAAGAACAAATGGGTCGACTGACAACAGAGAGGACACAAGAGGGAGGCCCTTTTCTGGTAACCATGTCAATAAAATTAGAGCAACAGAAAGCCTTGTTTTCCACCGTTGTAATCAAGCTGAGTTCACTCACATATGGAAGATTAACAACATAGGCTAAGGAGATCATTGCGTGCGCAGGGTGGGTAACGTTTTACAGCTGTTGCCCTGATAACGGAAAAGTACCTTAACTTCAAAAAGAAAACAGGGGTCACCAGTAGAATAGCAGCTGAGGAACCAACTTGAAAGTGTTTGCCCGATAACAGAATCGGAATACAAACAGTAAATGACTGCTATTACGGATACTTCTCCATTGCAGGCAGATCATGCATACTACAAAACATTGTATTCAAAGAAGTCCACATCAAAATCTGCACATATACTTCCTTGGCATCTTGCGTCTGCTACGAAGTGATTACAGTCATGACACAGTAAGCGGTTTAAAAAAAAATTGTCAGCTACTGACGTAGCAAGGCATTGCTGAGCAGGGAAATACACTACTTTTTAGGAAGTACACATTTCTGGTTATTTTACAAGGATTTTACATTAGTAATTCAAGGGCCAAGCCTGATGATAACAAGTTGTGTGTTGGAAGCACTTCACAGCAAACATTTACATAGCTATTTGCTTGTCTTTGTAACATCATTACACATGGCTGAAGGAGAATGGAAATCTGTCAGATTTACATATACTCACCATGACTACATCTTTTTACAGGTTCACCACAGGGACATGGTTGACTGTATGCAGTAATTGTGGTGTACATATCACCACCTGATGACTGTGGAAAAAAATACAGGACTGTTGCCTTAATTTTGATGTTTTGCTTTATTTTATCCTTTCCGTCTTTCTAACTTATCGGGTCAACACTTTAACGTGATAGTTCAGCTGTAATGTAGTACCTTAATAACTCTGTTAAGATGATGTGTAAAAATCACAATTAAGTTATTTAGTACTAATTAATTAATTAATTATTCAAAGTAATACTTTTCAGTTTGACATGAGGTTACCGGACATGTTAAGGGACTGGATTACAGCTGAAAGATCGCATTAACAGTTTTGCCCCAATAACAGAAAAGTACCCACAGCTGTTTGATATTAGTGCATAACCAGGAACGTACATCAGGACATAGTATCAGAAGTAGAATATTCTTATTAAATTAAAAATGAACATTCCAGTCCAGTCCAAAATCCATGCCAATAAGCTGAATAAAGTACATTAGGCTCAGAGTAGGTCGTTTTAGACAGAATAAGTGGTTTTACCCGATGAAGTGATTTATTGATTTTTAAGATGTTCAGCCGTAGAAAACTGAACTTTTGTTAAAAAATGATTAAGTGTAACCCACCAAAGTCATTTGACTTCTCAAAACCAGTTGGCTGGCTAGCTTAGAGGCAAAGGTTCACATGTTTTACAGTAGTGATCAAGATGGACAACTAGCCAGAATAAATTTAGATAAACACTTTGTTACAATCAAAGTGAAGACTGAACAGTTCCTTTTCATTCTCAGAGGGCCAGTGAGTTACATACGAAGAAGTAATTAATAAGTTCAATGGATATTTCTTGGCAAACATTATATATTCTAGATGAAATGATGTGCTTCCACAGATATGTACAAGCCACAGGTGAATGGCTGAAGCTTTTGTAAGATGCCTATATGAGCTTGCAGAAAACTGGGTTTCAAGAAAAAAAAAGAATTACAAACCAGAATCAGAAATGTAATTGGCTTTCAGTGTTTAAGAAGTTACAACTTGAAGTAAACTTAAAAAGTGATATAAATTACCAGGGTTGCTGAATTAATTAAAAAGCAAAATGTTAATGTGAGATAAAAGGCAAGGAAAATGTGAAAATGTAAGAGAGATGGTAAAAGTAAAACTGTGCACGAGAAACAGCAGGAGTATAAGCTTAGGAAATACACGAGATGCAACCATTATCATGCTGAGTCAGAACAGGGTGCAGCACAAGACAGAAAGTGCAAGAGATATAAACATCTGGGCCATTTTGTTATCATTTGGAGGACAAAATTAATTAAAGAGGTTGTGTCTGAAAATGATATTGAAAATAATGTTTAGAAAACATTGTCCTTGGTTCAGTAACTACTGTGTTTAATACTGAAGTTGACTGTCAAGTTAAGTTCCTTATTCCTGAAATTCAAATGGGTTTCAAGATTTATACAGGTTCCAATATTACTATTATATCACGTTACCTATAGAAATTTCTTGAAGAATACACAGTTGTATGAGCAGAGACAGAAGTATGTGACCCTGCAGACAAAATATCAAGACATTAATGGAAAAGAAAAAAAGAAAATAAAACATATCAATATTTTTTTCACTTTTCACACATTATGCACTACGTTTTCTTTCTTTACAACTGTATTTCAGTCCAACATTAAATAATCACTGAATTCTTGCCATCCATTAAAACTCACTCTTCCTCTTGAACATTATTCTGCATGTATTGTTCTCACAATTTCCATTTATTTCTATATACTAGCACCTTCCCTTTTCTAAAGATCCATCTTCCAGTTAATTTTACCTCTTTTACAGTATTTAGTACTTCAAATACAGTTTGTTTAGATTTCTATTTCAGTTTTTTAGTAAAAGCTTTTTTGGTAGTTATCAGAATTAAACTTTATGTTATTACTATGTCTAGGCAATTCAGATCCTGTGTCCCATATCAAAAGAATCATTTCATTCATTACAATTATTTGCTCACCAAGTATTTTTGACAGAATAGTCTGTTGGGGAATTTTTTAAAATCTGCCAACTCATTACACCCCCGAAAAATATGCTCCCAGTTCACTCTTTCTTCTCCATCACATCTTCAACATTTGCTTTATGCCTAAGGAAAAAATATTTGAAGTCTGCATTGGGGATATAATACCTATGCAAATACCTCCAGGGAAAAATCCTAAACTTTCTGGACTTTGTTGCATACTTGGGAGCTATACATATGTCTCCCATTGTTCGCTTGTAAATTTATTTTCCAGTCTCTCCTCCCAATTTTTTCTGTCTCTGATTGATTCTTATAATTATCACATAATATTTTATATACCCTGTGATTCCCACCACTGCTACCAGTATGTGATGACCACCAATATTTGTTGTTCCCATGCTGGGCCAGTAATCTGTGCAGGGAGCAGCTATGGTACTATAATTGGGGACAAACTTTATATAGTACCCTGCTGTCCCTAAGAATGTCCTCACCTGCTTTTTGGTAACAGGGGCAGGCCATGCCTGGATGGCTTCCAGTTTGGCAGGTTCTGGCTTATTCTTACCACTTCTCCACTCTATGTTCCAGGTAGGAGACCTCACTGCCATACCCACCTGACACTTAGTAGGCTTAATGGTTAACCCTGCCCTCTGCAGTCTGCCCAGCACCTCCCTGACATGCTGAAGTTGCTCTTCCCAGGAATGGCTATAAATGGAAATATCATCCAGATGAGCAAGGGCATAATCTCCTCCTGCTACAATATGATCTACCAGCCTCTGGAAAGTCACTGGGACATTTTTCATCCCAAAGGGCATCTTTCTGAACTCATACAAGCCGAAAGGACTCAAAAAAGGCCGTCATCTCTCTAGCATTGGGAGTCAAGGGTACCTGCCAGTAGCCCTTGGTAAGTTCAATAGTGGTCAGATACTTAGCCCCACTCAGATGCTCTAGGGCTTCATCTGTCTTAGGCATGAGATAAGCATCTGACTTTGTGTGACTATTTATTTTCTTGCAGTCCATACAGAACCTGGTGCTGCCATCCTTCTTTGGTACCTGCACCACTGGGAAGCCCAGGGACTGTTGGACTCCTGGATTATTCCCAGTTCCAACATCAACTGTATCTCCTCCCTCAGAATCTGTCTGACTCACTCAATAGGCCTTTGGGGCCCTGTATCCACATGGTACTGCAACAGATGGGTGCACCCTGGTTTCCCAGTGAACATGTCCCCAGGCTCCTGTAATTCTGCTTGCATTTCTTGAACTTGAGTAGGGGATAGCCACTGGGATATTGCTACCCCTTACACTGAGGTGTCAGTCTGACCCTCACTGAGGAGATCAGTCACCAGATTCCCCTCAGACTATTCCTGCCATCCACTGCAAATACTCAGCACAAGGACCTCTCTATCATGGCAAGGCTTCATCATGTTAACATGGTACAGTTTGTGTCCCTGCTTCCTGCCTAGCAGTTCTACCATGTAGTTAACATCACTGACCTTCCTTACCACCTTGAAGGGTCTCTCCCAAGCTGCTTGCATTTTATTGTGCTGACAGGAATGAGAACCATCACCTGCTGCCCCACAGCATATTCTCTGGCTAGCATATTCCTATCATACCAGACCTTTTTCTGCTGTTGGGCTTCTACCAGGTTTTCCTGGGCCAGGTCCATGAGCTTCATAAGTCTTGTCCTGAGGTTTAGGACATATGCCACAACAGACTCCTTGTGGGATTCACACTCACCCTCCCACTCATCACGAATCAAATCTAGAGGTCCCCTCACCCTATGCCCATACAGAAACTCAAAGGGTGAAAAACCTGCGGATTCCTGGAGCACCTCTCTGTAAGCAAAAAATAGATGGGGCAAATATTTGTCCCACTCCCTCTTAAACTGGTTGGCAAATACTCATAACATGGTCTTTAGGGTAAAGTTTAACCTCTTTACAAGACCATTAGTCTGGGGGTGGTAGGGGGTTGTCTTTAGGTGCTTCACCCCACAGCGCTCCCACAGACAAGCCAGCAGGTCTGACATGAAATTGGCACCTCTGTCAGTCAGTATTTCTCTTGAGAAACCTACTCTGCTGAAAATCTCTGGCAAAGCATTTGCCACCTTCTCTGCTTCAAAGGAGGACAGAACCACCACCTAAGGGTATCTAGTAGCATAATCTACTACCACTAGGATATATTTCTTCCCTGTGGATCTTGGGGTACTCAGAGGCCCCACAATATCCATAGCTACCCTCTATCACAGGCAAAGGCATCAATGGAGCTTTGCCCTTGTCTCTTGCCTTGCTTACCTTTTGGCACTGATCACAGGTCCTGCAGTACCCTGCGACATTCCTGGCAATCCCAAGCCAATAAAAGTTCTGCATAATACTTTTCTTGATATGCTTTGTGCCTATATGACCTGTAAAGGGAATGTCATGGGCTATGGATAGAAGTGCCAGACAGTAGGCTCTGGGCACTACCAAATGTTGTATTACCTCACCATCTAGCCCTCCCTCAGGGGTCCAGTCTCTGTACAGTAACCATTTGTTTCAGTATACAGAACCCCCTTTTCCTTAGGAATCAGGTTCCTCCCTAGCTACCTCCTTCAAGCCTTGTAATGTAGGGTCTGAGAGCTCAGCTTGTCTCAGCTGCCTCTTTGTAAGTCTTCCCAGCTCCCCTTCCACAGGAAGTCTGGTACCCTCTGACAGTGGTGCCTCAGTGTCAGCCTGGGTACTCCTACTCATCTCTGCCCTTGCAGTCACTCTGTCAAGTGAACATCAGTACCCACCAGCAACTGTGGTTCACCTTCAGTCTCACTGCTATAGGGTAGCTCCCTCCCTAAAGTAGCCACATCACCAATTCTGGCTTCAGCTTTGTGGTCTGTTTTGGTCTCCCCAAGGCTATTGGCCCCACATGCCTTTCTCCAAGCTTGATTGCATGTCACTGCATGCACACAAGGTACTGCATTATCAAAAATCATTCCCTATCAGGATATCTGCATGGATATCTTCAAACGGTTCTACCTGACATAATCGAAACCACACAACACCGACAACCACATCACCGACACCACATATTCGACAGTCCATAAACAAAAACCACAAAATAACCGACGGTACACAAACACGAAACCCCATACAAAACAAAACACATCCCCATTCCACAAACCACACACACAACACAAGCACACCAAAATCCTTACAAGCCCACACTAAACCTTACCCTAACCCTAAGGTCCGTCACTATCACTTACCTACCCCTAACTCACTTAACTAACCTCACTTAACCCCTAACTCACTTAACCCCCTAACCCTAACTCACTTAACCCACCCCTATCCCCACAGACCACACTTACATACTCACACAGCCTTTCCTTGGTGTTGTCATCTCTTCTGCATTGTCGATGTTCTGCAACCGGTCTTCTTAACCGATCTTCTGGAGCTCCGGATTCCGATGTCGGTCTTCTCAGCTGTCGACGAAGTCAGGTAGAACCCTTCAAACATACCTACTTGCTTGCTTCCTTTTCCACACTTCCAGTCATGGTGAACCCTGGCCAAAGGCATTTGGAATGGGATCCCTCCTAAAGCTCTGACTGGAGTGGACTGCCCAAGCAAGTATTGCTCCTCTTTAACCACTGCAGGCTTCACAATGGTTATCACAGGCTGTGTCTCTGTTGGCAGTGGCTTGTTTCCCATCCACCAAGATCGAATATAAACTCTGCTGGTATTTTGGTATCCCTGTTGTCTCCAGACAACTTTCCACTGGCATTCTGGTATTCCCAGTTTCTGGATCCCCCACCTTGCCTCCATGGACATCTATATGTTACATGGTCCCACTGGTTACATTTAAAACATTTAACCCCTGATCCTGACCATGTACCTGAACTAGTGGCTTCCCCTGTTACTGGTGGACTCTGTTGGGGTGGTTTAAGCTGCCCACTATAGGTTCCTTATATCCATGTGCAGCACTGGGTATCCCTTTCCCATGCAGTGATGCCCTGCTTGCTAAGTATAGGTCTCCATTTTTCCCCAACTCATCTGCAGAGTTGCATTCCCTGTCTGCCAGCCAGATTCACATGTCCTCAGGAAAAGTGCAAAGGGCTTGTTCCCTCACCAAAAGGTTTGCCAGCCCTTGAAAAGTGGTGACCTGACACCCATTCACCCACCTATGAAAATAAGTGCTTAGTTCAGCAATATAATCACATACACTTTCATCTGTCTTGGGTCTATGCTCACAAAGCTTTTTTCTGTAAGCTTCAGGTATTAGCTTAAAACATTGTAATAAACAGTGCTTCAATTTTTCATAATCTAAACAATCAGTATCAGGCAATTTAGAAACAACAGTTACAGCTTTACCATAGAGTAAGGGGTGAAGAACTGTACACAGAGCCCTCGGTCAACCAGAGGCGCTGGAAGCTGTTGAAGACTGGGGGGCAGAGGGTGACAGGGGCACTTAGTGATCTAAAAAGGGCAATTATTTTAAAGCTATTTACTACCACAACATAGGTTCATTTGGAGGACATTTTAAGCTTAACCAATTTCCATTTTGGTGGTTGAATTAACATTTCCTGTTCGGTCTTACCTATCCCATGGCTGATAATTGTATATTAGCCCTAGTGAGAATAAATGTAATCACACTGTAGATAATTTGAGGGGGCCCATGTAATGGATGCACCATTTAGGAACTGCCTCTATCCATTAGTGGCACAAGGGGTAATCCTGGAGTACATTTTCTAATACCCATCCTTAGATCAAGGATGCATTTGAATATGGACAGGGATGAGCTTTGTTTTACTTGAATGGATAGTCTGTTCTGGATATATATCCATCTCTCCACAACATTCAGTTTAGATACCTGGACTGGGTATTTCTGATGCCATTTGACTTGCTGATGTTCAGTAGGTCCATCTGTATTAGGTCAGATGATGCCTTATATGCCAGACATATCACCTCTAAGCACTCTGTAGGATACTGAGTATAGTGATAAATCTTTGAAGTGGTCCATGCAAGACCTAGTGTTTAGAACTTGTATCCTTTTAGTAAGGTATCTCTGTGGGTATTCCAATTGTTGCATGGGTCTGGCCAGATACATGCCAAAGTGGGCAAAATGATTGACCTAATGAGGGCTTTGTAAAATGGACAATAGCTTCTCTAGATCTAGTCACAATCAATTTGTTTATAAGCTGTGAAATATAGAAAGACTTTCTTATGACTCTGGGCACATGTTGGTCAAAGTTAGGTTACTGTACACACAGGTTCCCAAATGCCTGGGTCACTTCTCAGGGGGCATTGTCAATTTGGCAGTTCCCTGGAGTAGATGACTTCCCAAAGGATACAATAATGCATTTCTTGGAGTTTAGTTTGAATTCATGATTCTGGCACCAGTTATTGTTTGGGACAAACCTTCCTGCATGATGGTTAAGTCATTTGGGGATTCAATAACTGCTCCTAGCTTGCGGTCATCTCAAACTTGTCAGCCAAAGCCCTTTGGTATTTCCATTTACTTTTGAGATATATATGCCAAACAGAAAAAGTCTCAGCACCAAACCCTGGAGGACACCATTGGTGACTGGTCTCTTCCCCTATTTTGATCTCCTGCATCCTGTGAGCAAGCATACATGTATATGTTCTTTGATTCACCTTCTGATTGCATTAAATTATATTCCTTATATAATACAGCACCACTTGTTAGAATGTGTTTTAAATTTGTAGTTTAGAACAGTCTTCTAGTGAGCAATGAAACAAAATGTATGAACCGATAATGACAAAACTACCCATTTCAGAAAATTTCAACCATAAAAGGCCACTCAAACGTCTGTCATTTCAATTCACCAATATCAATAAAAACAAAATGAAAACTCCAGCAAAGCTAGAACTTCCACTGAGTGACCTCCCAAACCTCTTGTATCAGAGGCACATGGGATATATGCAAATTACTCTTATGAACATCAGGGATTTCAGCTAATTGGTAATTCTGAATGCTCATGACTTGTTATGTCACTTTAATGGACAACTTCAGGCCAATAAAGCCAAACCCCACTAGCTGTGGATATGCATATTTCAGCCTTGTTATGACCTCATCAGCACAGCACAAGCAGAGCAAGCATAAGAAACACAGGGCTGTTATACCCAGCTGATGTCCATTATCATTAGGGTCACTGCAAAAATATCCCAAACACCAAACAATAACAATAAGTGAGAAGGTCACTGAAAAACCAATCAGTAAAAACAAAATGAAAATTCCACCAAAGCTAGAACTTCCACTGAGTGACCTCCCAGACCTCTTGTATCAGAGGCACATGGGATGTATGCAAATTACCTTTCTTATGCTTAGTCAAACACTCTGCTACCTTAATGGGACCACAGATTTTTTAAGATTCACTAGTACTTTGGGGAAAGAACAGATCAATTACCTGGATATCAGTTTAACAATTAAGGACAATTATGTAGAGAGTACTATATACAGGAAGGCTTCCTATTCAAACATTTTGTTGCATTTCAGCAGCAATCACCTCCATTTTCAAAAATGGAGTGTTGTCAAGGGACAGATGGTAAGGGTACCAAGACTTACCAGTGCTGAAGATATGTTCCAGGAAGAGATGTATAATTTAATAGGATGTTCCTGGAAAGGGGTTATCCCTTGAAGTTATTAAATAACATCAAAAAGGAGGTTTTGTAGAAGAGGGTATCAACTTTCTCGCCAATTTTACTTTCCAGTTGGGAGTCAAGAAGTAACAGTATGACCAAGGAGAGTGGAAGAACTAATGCCATGGTCCTGGAATATAATGAAAGTAGCCATATGGTAGTTGAGACAATCAATCAATGTTGGGAATTATGTTTCCAGCAGGACTTGATGGCCACATTAGGAATGAAGCCTCAAATAGTTTTTAGTAGGGGGAGAAATATGAAAAACATCTTGGAAGGTAAAAGTAATAGATCAACTTACAAATCAAACATGTTTAAGTGTGGGAGTTGCAAAAACTGCAGGTACGTAAACGATGGACCCTATGTTCACATTAAAGGGTATGATACCTCCATACAATGTCCTGGAAGCTGCAACTGCAGCACTACCCATGTGGTTTATGTAGCTACCTGTTTGTCCTGCCCCAGTTTTTATGTTGGCAAAACCATACGGCAGCTAAGGGACAGAATAAGTGAACATACGAGGCTATTAAAAATAAGGATATACACAACGCACTTTTCACACATTCAGAGAAATGCATTAATTAAAAAAAAATTGTATTTTTTGTTATAGACAGGGTGTCAATGAATCAACAGGGGGGGGACATGAATTTAATTTTGGAGGGGAAGGAGTCTCTCTGGCAATTGAGGTTAAATGCCACTATTGACCCTGGTTTGAATGATTATATCTCTATTAAGCCTTATTTAAAAATCAGGCATAATCTAATTTCCTGAATATAGATAACAAAAAATAAAATTTTATATATAATATGGTTCAAAGTGATATAATGTATAAGTATGGTTTTAGGTAATGGTTAGGGACAAGACTGTCTCTTTAAAGTTTTAATTGTGAAGCATAGGTAGTTATGTTGATTAATTACCAGTATATAAGCTGCATTCAAAATATTTCAGAACAAATCTGAAGAAGCCTTATTGTTGGTTGGCGAAACTACTAAGTTGTTCGTTATTTAGCAATAAACGGTTGATTTTACCGGTTTTGGTATTCGTGTTTTTTTGTTTTTAGTTTGTTTAAGGTCTGTTGACCATACTGTGTTTTTATAAAAGGTTTTAAATATATTTAATAATAAATAATAAAAGTACATGAAAATACTGGAATATATATTCACAGTAAACCACAGAGTTCAGCTAACAGGAAATATTGAAAAGAACATTGATGGGCAGACTCAGACAAATACAGAAAAACAATATCTCAACAAAGCTTCACAATATTTCTGACTGAATCTCAGAGAATTTTACTGTTCCCTCGTTAAGTTATTTACTACCACAAGGCAAGATGCTATGGGTGAGGGTCTTTCTAGTCAGGCTTCCCAAACAGAATACTCAATACTCTGAGATTTCTCTTTGCAATATCTAAAATATAATTTCCAAGAGGGCTGTCAGAATAACCTCATCTGGTCACCTGACTCTAGGTTCTCATAGTATCTTCCCCAGGCCCAGTGACTTTTCCTTATTTTTCTTAAAGTTAACCTCTGCTGTGCCAGTATCTTCTATTAAAACATTTAATTCAGCTACAAAAGAAGGCTTCAATGCTTTATTAATTATTGTCCACAACTTTTCTACTGGATGACAAAAATGTGCTTGATCTGTGTATAAAACTAAAGGGACTAAAACATTTTCACTGCTTGTATCTATCTATGTCCATAAACAAGGGCTTACAGTTTCTCAGTTTTTGTGTTATCTTTTGTTTAGTCTCTTCTCACATATCCTTAGCTGCCATAACAGAAGCCTTTTAAATCCATACTCCTAAATGCTTCATCTTATCATGTCCCCATAAATATGGGTATTGCTAAACCAATTTGCTAGTGGGTATGTTATTTACAGCTATCACCTTTATTTTACCTTCATTCATTTTTTATAATGAAAAGACTTGAAACTGTCTCAAAATACTCTACAACACAGAAATGTCCTATCCTGAATTTATCGAGTGTAAAATAATAACATCTGCAAATAAAGCCAACTTTTCTCGATTACCATACCAATTATATCCTTGAATTTCTGAGTCTTTTATTTTCTTTGTTAGAGGCTCTAAATATAAATCAAAAAACAAAGGTGAAAGAGCATGCTGCTACCTGATTCCACTGTTCAAACACAACTTAGTGGAGAGGAATGCTCCAATTTTAATTCTTACCTACAGTCTTTCATATATCTTCCTAATTAACCTTATTATTGTTTCAGAGAATGATAACTGCGGTGGTGGTGCTGCAGTAGCATTGTCGCCTCACAGTAAGATGTTGTCCTGTTCGATTCTCAGCTAGAGCGTCTTCTGTGTTGAGACATGTGTGAATGGGCATACCTTCGTTGAAGGTTGTGCATCAGGGCCGGCAACTCAGCACTTCAAAATCTACTGCCAATCATTAGCGGACCGGAGTTCCGCTGTGGCAACCCCTAACCGGGAAAAGCCGAAAGACACAACATTGTTTCAGAGAATGCAAATCTTCCAGTGTCTTAATTATAACATCCTAACAACTTGCTCTGTCAAATGTTTGCATGAATATCCACCAACAAAAGTGGTATTTTTTTTCATTCTGCTTCTCTCTGGGTTATCATTGTTCTATTACTCTAGTCAAATGTTTGTGTCCTTCCACAAAACCACATTGATCAGCATCTATAAACTCCCTTACCATTCTTTTAGCTAATATAGACATAAAGCAATTTATAATCATAGTTTATAACTGAAATGGGCCTGTACAAAAGTGTGTCTGATGGGACTTTACCCTCTTTGGGTAATACAGCCACCACGGCTTTATTCCAAGATGCTGGTGTTTCCTCTCCTTTTAAAACACTATTAAACAAAATCTTCTAGATCTTCATAATTTTTTTCCCTCCTAACTTCCAGACTTCAACAGGAATGCCACCTCTTCTTGGATAGTTCCCTGCAGATTGATTATACACAATAGTTTCATTAGGCAGGCAAAGGGGACAACTGACCTGGGCACAAAGTGTTAGGGGGCATGATCAGCTGATCTTTAGTGCATATTGGCTTTTAAAACTTGGTATTGCCTTTTTGGTCAGACCTGAGTGCTATATCACTCCTTGTATGATCCAAACTATAGCCATTGCTTACTACAGTTTAAAAGAAGAAAACATTTGTTTTTCTTTTCTATTTTTTAATTAAAACCTGAGTGAAGTAGTGATCTGTTAGGTCTAAACTGTAGCAACTACTTGCTACATTTGTAGCCAGCAGTTTTATACAGTTTAAAAGAAAAATATCTTCTTTGTTTCTTTTTCTTTCTTTTTTTTTTTTAATTAAAACTTTAGGTCTGTAGTGCTCTGTGCGGGGCATAAACTCTAGCAACTGCATAAATAGGACCTGGTTGGCTAGTTGGTGGTTGGAGCGTTTGCATTTCAGGAACACCAGTTAGCAGATTGTGGACATTTTTTTTCTGTTCTGCCATTGAAGCGCTGGGGTAGGCAGGAGGGACAGAACACATAACTGGCTACCTGGTGCCAATACAAGGAGCCAGCTATGCCTCTGATTATACATCACAGTTTTATCTCATTTCTTCCTATCTTAAGTATTAGTTGTTGAACCAAATCTTCTTCTAATCTTGGCATAATTAAGTTTTCCATAAATGTTTCCATTTGTGCTCTTTCTTAGTTTCCATATTATTTTGCTTTATATACATTTTTATAACATTTCCAAAATATCTCTAATACTGATATAGGAGCTCTGGTAATTTTTCTTGTCATAGGCTCCTTAAGGTTAGTGACAACACTTCCTACTCTTTGGTGTCTACATTGCTGCATTGAAAGTTTTTGTGCTCTGGAGTTATCAAAAATAGTTGCTTAACAGCAATCTTTCTAAATGTCTCCCTACTGAAATGTCGACACTCGTAACATCGAGTGCCCCACAAACCAAAAAAAAAAAAAAAGACTGGAAACCCAGGAAAAAAATGATTCTCAAAGATTGCTCTTCTTCTTTAAACTTCTTTTTTGCAGGAGGACAAGCCCCCTAGATCCTCAAACTTATATATACTAACTGTGAGACCGCCATACCTTGGAGAAAGGGGAATATTCCAGGAAATGGTCATCTCAGACTAAATAGAGATAACTCGTATTTCAGGTATTCAGTCTCTGTGTTTCAGGACTCACTCTAGATGGTCCTGGTATTTCAAATGGTTACCCTCTAAATTTATGTAGATTATCCAGACGCTCCCTTATTTTCTCTTACCTCACTGCAGTTGCTCCTCTTCTTGTTTTATTCTATAATACAAGAAATAAAATCCACTGTTGGCACAATAAAGGTTGTCCTCCAACACCACAATACTAAAGAAAGGCGAACTCTTCCAAAATAAAACCAAAGCTCTTTATTTCCACATAAAGCAACCAGATTGAGCGCGCTTTTGTCTCAAATTGCGAGACTTCATCAGAATCTCAAAATTCTCTAGGGGCAGGACTGTGTAGGTGGGTGTGTTCACACCTTCAGTGAACACACCCACCTACACAGTCCTGCCCCTAGAGAATTTTGAGATTCTGATGAAGTCTCGCAATTCGAGACGAAAGCACACTCAATCTGGTTGCTTTATGTGGAAATAAAGAGCTTTGGTTTTATTTTGGAAGAGTTCACCTTTCTTTAGTATTGTGGTGTTGGAGGACAACCTTTATTGTGCCAACAGTGGATTTTATTTCTTGTGGTTTGGTGCTATGTGTTCCTTTGGCTTGTTATTCTATAATACCTTAACCTTTGTCAACCCCTCTAAATAACTCCTATTACTCCTTATCCATATCTGTTTCTCTTTTATGTCTACCCTGTTTTTGAACTCTGTTTTCATTTTATCCCACTCACTAGCTATTCCTTCTGAAAGAATTTATATCTTTCCTAATAACTCTCATATAATTTTCACTACCCATTCCTTAAATTATCTCCTTTTAACAGGTAGGTAGGAAGGTACTAGTGCTTCATGCTTACTTTATTACGTGGCATTTTTATCTTCGATTTTATCAGTGCATGATCTGAAATAGTTATTGGCTGTTAATGAGGTGGTCAATAAATGCACATGTTCCTGTGAAATATAATTTCTATCCAGTCGAGCCCACTTATTGTACCTTGGGGAATAATATGTAGTTACTGTGTGAGTTCTTACTACCAAATTCACATCTTCCACAGCAAATATTTTTATACATTTCTTCAGAAATCTAACCTTTTTTCTTATATTTTCCCTTCTAGGTCCTCCACACATCCTCACTATTGCAAATCAAGTAATAGTCCCTAGCTATAAGCAGTGGCAGCCTTTGCTATTGGACTGCAGGACGGCAGCCATCCCAGCTATACAACGAAGATAGCTGTGAGTCCCGGAACTGCGCATGCATGATCGGCAAATTCCTATCCAGACTGCATCTGTACACCAATGCCCAGATGTCTATGTGGTTTGGTTTGTAACCACATAAACTGGAAAGAGATCTGACTGCAACATCTGCAGTCATGTACATGAGAAATGCTTCTGAGAAGGAAGGGAAAGGGGATTTGTATTTGGCACTCCATTTACTGCTGCAAGTAATATACTCTAAGAGGTTTTGTGTGTGTGTGTGTGTGTGTGTGTGTGTGTGTGTGTGTGTGTGTGTGTGTGTGTAATGCCCCAGTTGAATATACCTGGTGGCTGAAGTTAACCAGGCTCAAACACTGTACTTTGGGTACAGGTAGCAAGAGCCTGAATTCCCTACCCACCACCACTTGTGAAAACTGTTGAGATTTTTGCCTCATATTTTTGTTCTATTCTGCTCCTCATCAAATCTGTGGTTTTCTGGATTTTTGTAATCAGTGCATGACAGGCATTTGAATTTCAGACTTCCACCTTTTATTCTAGCAATTTTCTAAGTTTATCAGATCAATATTTGAAAATTGTCCCTATTTTGGGGCTGTATTCCCCCATTATTGGCTTTGTCCAGGTGTTTTGTGCTAAGAGGTTGAGAGCTATGATGAGAACTGAATTCACTAAATGATAGTCATTTAAATTTCAGTCTTCCCATCTTTCAAGAAATGGCTGATTTGGCATAGTGAAATTTTGCTTTGACTGTAGTGCCCAGGGTCCTGGGTTCAAGACTTGGCAGTGAAATGCATGGTAGTAACATGACATTTTATTCTAACAACTTTCTAAGATTATACAAGCAATGTTTAAAATGTGTCCCTGGTTTTCGGGCTTTTGTCCCCCCCCCCATAAATTTTGGCTTTTTCCAGATTTCTTGTGCTACAAAGTTGAGAGATACAGTTGAGTGTCAAGTGCAGTTTATAAGAAGCTGAGAGCTTCAGGCGAAGAGAAGTTTAGTGCTGCTTATGATGAGTCTGCTTGCATTGTTAATAGCATAACATGTTGAATACTTGCTTTTGATGCAGAAAACTGTGGGTTCTACTCCCACAGTATTTAGATCCATTGCTGATACTATACTGTGTTGTACTTTTAAACGGGGTGGATGCTGCAGTCCTGAGAATGTCCTCTGTGTCAGATATACCTAGTAACTATGAACCTGTTATCAGTTTGCCATCCATTTCCTATTGCAATATTACTAGCTTATTATTTTTTAATGTAGCATAGGTAATTTATTCCTCAAGGGCAACTGTTTTTTTTTGTAGATGAAACAATGAAATATAAAGTTGTTTGCTCACAGCAACCTTTTCATTAGTTACAGATCTATTTAATGTGGAATTATTTAGATGACTTTTACTTCTGCAGAGATTGTGCATATATACCGATACTGGTGGATTGTAGAAGTTTGAGTAGACTTTTATGCTGGAAATGTTCTGAATTGGGCAGTTTTGTCATTATTGGTGCATGCATTTTGTTTCATCCTTTACTGGAAAAATGTTCAAAACAATAAATTTAAAATGCCCTCTAACAACTGTTCTGTATTCTACAAGGAATATTATTTAATACAATCAGGAAGGTGTTTATTGATTATTTGATCAGCTCAGCTATCCCCCCAGTTCTTGGTTGGATGTGTTCAATTAGGAACCAGTTAAATTAACTGTCTACAAACACAAATTTTTTTTTGTTACTGAATATTTTCACTGATTGAGTCTGAATGCTACTGAAAGTGATGAAGCCAGATCGAAGCAATCACTTCTCTTAAATCTTTTTTTTTGGGGGGGAGTACTTCTTGTCCACACATAGGGAGCTAAGTCTGTTGTGTAGGATTTCTGCCACACAATTCTCCCGGCTGAACTATACCTCTCAACTGTCCAGATTTTCATAGAATGAATAAATTCTTGCTTTTTATTTTTGGTTTGTTCCTCATAAAATTTGTGGTTTTCTGGCAAATCCTTTAGGAATGAAGTCACTTAATAATGACAGACATTGAGTTTCAGACTTCATATCCTTCAGAAAAATGCATGCTAAAGCAAGACCTGTTATTCTATCAACTAAGTTTATACAAGAGCAATTTTTAGTACCGTTTGTTTGTTCCCCCAATATATTTGGCCTTGTCCAGATTTCCTGCATTGAGAGGTTGAGAGGTATGTGCAAATAAATTGCTTTATAGAATTATGTATATCCAAACCTCTCAACTGTCCATGATTTTGGCTCAGAATGTTGCTCTCCTCGTAATAATCCCTCTGCAAAATGGCAATTTTGGAAGAAACATGGAGGGTTTACAATTAATAAATAATTATAATGATCAGAGTTACAGTTTACTTTTACTTTAGAAATGCATGTAGATTCCCTTATTTTGTTAGCTGCTCAACTTAGTACCAATATTAAAAAAGTGTCCCTTCTTTGACAGGTTTCCAGCTGTATTGTGTGAATATTTTATATTATTGCATCACATTTTTGGTCCGTTTTTCATAAAATTGTGGTTTTCTGGCAAATTAGTGGCAAATCATTAAAAACTGAAGTTAGAAAATAATGGCAGACATTTGAGTTTCAGATTTCATACCCTTCTGAAAATTCATACTTATGCAAGACCTACTATTCTATTATATTTCCAAGTTTACAAGAGCAATATTTAAAATTTGTCCTTATTTTTGGGCCTTTGTCCCACTTCTGTTTATGGCTTTTTTCAGATTTTTTATTCTGAGGTTGAGAGGTATGACAAATGTGTTAGGGCCATCAGTGTCAGCCAGAGATATTTCAAATTGTAACATACTTGTTGTACCCCCCATGTAGTGACTATGGATGTGTCCAAGCAAGGCAAGGAGCAGTTATGCAGTGTAAGTCTGCAAAGTATCTCCCCATCCAAGGTAGACACAAGTACTACAGTGGCTCTTCATCTGTCCTTGATTTTGCAGAATGTTCTGATTTTCTGTTATATTTTTATACTGTTGATTTATACTTCTTATTATTCAGAAAATGTATGGTGTTGCAGTGCCTGTTGCTCTGTGTTTAAGTAGCAATGCTTGTCCGAGATTGTAAGATGGAAGTAAGCTTTAAAAAGCATACTGTTAAAGAATTATCAACATTGAAAGCCTTTTTGTTGTTGTCATGCAGAGAATATTTACACAACTAGATAATGTATAAGCTTTGGGTATTGAAATGTATATGACAGTATTTGTAATAAGCACAGTATTACAGTATTTTCAGAAGCGTATTACATTAGTTGGAGACTTGCAGTCATTTTTGCTGGCTTTACACATAAACCAAACATAATTCCAATCTATCATGTGCGGTCCATAACCCCTGCAGTAATCCTTTAAGCAATTTATCTTGAGCTTGTTTGTTGTTTGCTGTTCATTTTTTACTTTGATCATGTTTTCCCCATGAAACAGTAGATAGTTGTTGTCAGGCAGCAGGTCATTTTTGGATAAGAAACATTTTTATAAGTGGAGGTAATCGGTATCACAGAGATTGCTACTTTCATGTTACTTGGTACTTTTATAAAGCTGAATATAAATTATAATAAAAACTACAGTGCAAGAAGAAGTGGTTTGAGTTGAGTGCTGCTTGTTTTTTTTTATATACTTGATTTCGACTGGCATTCCTGTAATGTATTAAAAAAAATATTTTTTCATGCCTCATAACCTTTTTGTTTCCATCTAGATATTAAGTAAGTTGTCATGTAGCCAATGCATTGAAATATTTTTTTTTCTTCTCCACTTCATTTTGTCTTGATTGGAGTCTCATAATGACGGTTTGGCACCCAGGGCAGCGTATTTAATTAAAGTTCCAGTTTTTGTGGGTTTGAGCATAGCTCCGCCCCTTCTAATTGACCACACCCCTTCCCATTGACCCCAACCATTCAGCTGTCTCCTGCAGCCCCCCCCTTTATTAGAAGTCACCAGCCGCCACTGGCTATAAGTGATATTCCCTACTGAAAACTGAATATTTTGCTCAATCTTTTCAATAATAGCAGTTTTTGGAGTTATATAACTTCATGCCAGTTTAACCCTCCTCTCTTGACACTAGCCTCTTACTGTCACACATCTATTGTTATTATATTTGTCCTCTTCTATTACTACTGGAGCTCCTCTAGCAATCAGTTGTATTACTCCCCTTTTCCTTTGTCCCTGATTTTCTGCTGAATAGTTATTCTGGAATCCTTTCTTTGTCAAACTCACACTCTCATTTCTTACCAAAATACATCTTCTGCAGTATTGCTATTTGCACTATGCATTTCTTAATATAATCCAATACTGCTTCCTTTTTGTATAATCTCAAGTATATTGTCCAGCTAAGTCTGAGTGGAAGGGACACAATTTTGAGTTTTGGCTATATGAGCTGGATGGTCCATGCATAAATAATCTGCTCAGAATATCTGTGGCTTGTCAGATGGCACTAATTCCCAGAATAAATGAAGTCAGTGTAAGTTTGTTTGGTAAAGTTGGTCTGCTTAATTATGAATCAGTAAAGATTAAATTAAAGCCAAATGCTGTTCCATATGCCTTAAGGACACACAGGAGAATGTCATTTACTATGTTGTCAAAAGCAGAGGCAGAGCTCAAAACAATGCATTGCCTTGGTTTAATAGAAATTGTAACTGAACTGAGTGAATGGAATGCAGTCATGGTTCCAGTAATAAAGAAAAATTACAGTGTATGAATATGTGTTGATGTAAAAAGGCTTCTTGATGCAGTTGTATGAGAAAGGTTCATTCTACCTACATTAGAAGATACAGTGTCTAAGCTAGTCAGTGCTAAAGTGCTTTCCACATTAGATGATTCCAGTAGATTTTGGTAAATATCCCTACAGGAAGAAAGCCAAAAGTGCATAACCTTTGTTACTTCACTGGAAGCTTCTGTTTGAAGACATTGCCATTTTATATAATTTCAGTGCCTGAAATCTTTTAGTGTAAAATGACTTGTGAAAATTATGTGATGGTGTTGTTATTGTTATAGTTATGGATGACATTCTGGTATTTGGTTCCGATAAAGAAAAACACACTTTGAAGTTAGAAGCAGTGCTGCAAACTATCAAAGACTGAGGGTTAATGTTTAACCAAGACAGGTGCTGCTTTCGAAAGTCTGAGCTTCAGTACTTTGGTCACAGCAAAAGTGCTGGTGGAATTGGAGGAGATACATGCCACATCAGAACAACAGCTGACATAAAGAGTCCATTTTGTGTAACTAAGTTGAGAAAAGTCCTAGGCATGATAAACTTCTTGGGCAAGTTTGTGCCAGACCTGTTGATTGTATTATATCCCTTGACAAACCTGTTAAAGAAAGACATACGCTGGATATGAGGACATGCTCATGTCCAAGCTTTCAGTAGAGTAAAAGAAATGCTAACAACAGCTCCAGTGCTGTCACTATGGCATTGGCATACTGACAGTCATGACTGATGATCGTGCTAGCTATGGCCTAGGTACAGCATCACTCCAAATAGATGAACAGATTGCATTTCCTGCCACCTATTGTTCCAGAATGCCAGACAATGCTGAATAGAAATATTTGCAGACTGAGAAATAGTGCTTTAAAAGTGACTGGTTATATGAATTCTCCAGGTACTTGTTGGGGATGGAGACTTTCCAACTCTAGACTGACCAAAAGCCATTCCTATGATCTAGGCAAACTGTCATCTAGATGTCAGAGACTGTTAATAAGTCTGAAATAATTTAATGCCAGAGCAATCCATGTGCCTGGGAAATAGTCATAGCAGACATGCTCTTCAGAAATCATATACACAACTACTGTCAGATGCCAAAGAAGATGTTGCTGCCTATCTTCAGAACATGATGATAACCAGATGTGGGAATACAGAGATGGTAGAAAAGATAAACGACCATGAGATACAAACTGTTATCCAATGCCTTCCATACGGGTGTCCAAATTGCTGCACACAAACAAAGCAGCTTATGTATGAGTACACAGTATGAATGCTACTATCAGAGCATGATGGCTTATTGCTGTATCAAGACAGAATAGTAGTACCCTCCTCACAATGTGAAGTGCTGCATCACAAACATGAAGTCATCAAGGTCTCACAAAATGTTGGGAAAGAACCAAAATGCCATTGTGGTGGCCAAACATAAACCAAGACATTGCAAAGCCTTTGTCAAAGTATTAGTTCTGTATTGGACATAAATCATCTTAGAGAAGAGAGCTATTAATTCTACCACCTTTACCACAAGGTCCTTAGCAAAAGAGAGCTTCTGATTTATGTGAGCTTGAAGGACAAAAGTTACTTCATAGTAATGGATGATTACTCCTGTCACATAAAAAATAATTCATGTACCAAACCGCGATTAACTAACAAATTATAGGCAGGTTTAAGATCATGTTCACAAGATATGGAGTACTCATTAATTGGTTTCAGATAATAGTACACCCTTCCTTTTGACTGAGTTCCCACAGTTTGTGGGTGACTATAGTTTGAATTATTACACAAAGTCTTTACTATCTTCAGTTGAATGGTGAAGGGGAGAGACCATCTCAAACTGCTAAGAGTATCTTCAGACAGCCTGATCCTCACAAAGCACTCCTGTCATATTGAACTATCCACGTAGTGCTACAGGAGTAAGACTCTCAGTTAATATCTGGAAAACAAATAAGGGCTAACATGCCAATTATAGAGTCAAAACAAGAGACAAAGATAATATTGTATGGGTCAATTAAAAAAAATTATCAAAATGCTAAAGCATTATATAAAAAGCTTTACAATAAATGCTATTCTGCATAACCACTACCTATCTTTTCGCCAGGGCAGCCAGTATGCCTTAAGCTAGAGGGGAGAAAAAGTGGGACACAACAGTGTTGCAGTGCGAACGTCTAATGAACTGAGGTCCTATACGGTGAAAACCAACGATGATGTCATAGCGAGATAAACCTGGAGACACATTCAAGTAGTTCTTGATGAGCCTCAAACTGAATGCTGCGGTACCAAAATCATTAACTACCTTGTTCATGTGGAGTGGGGTGCTGGCTATGCTATAAGTTGTAGATGAGGGATGTTTCTCACAGTTGACAGTGCTGTTTTTTTGCATTTAGGTTAAGCCCCTTCTATGTATGTCATATGTTTGTAAAGACTAGTTCTTCCTGAAACACTTCTGTATCAGCAGAGGAATGGATGATGATACCCAACTTGCCGTATCAACAAATACAGTTAGCTATTGGTCAGGGTTTGTGTCATGGAGGTCAGCAATGTATATGCCACAGAAAGTGATCCCTGCACAGAGCCCTGTGGTACTCCACTGGTTATATTTTTGCTTTCTAAAGTAGCACCTCCCACCTTTATTATGTGTATTCTAGCCCACAGCCAATTTGAAATCCATCTTACCATATAATGACCTACCTTGGATCCTTTTGGCTTGTTTATAATGCCTGCATAGGGTACACTGCTGAATTCCTTGCCCAAATTCATATGTACTACGTGGACTGAAGTGGTTACTGTCCACTTCCTGAGTAACTTTCTCAGGGAAGTTTACCAGGTTGAGAAGTCATGTTCCGACCTTGACAAAACCAATTGTATAAGAGTTTTAATATCATAGTTTAAGAGGTAAGATATGATACATTCTATGATCTTGCAAATTAGACTGGTTAGGCTGATGGGCCAAGGTCTGTGGTAGGGCTGTCTTTCTGCAGGGGAGTCAGTACCTCAGGGACATACCCTGTAGCTAGGCTTAAATTAAACAAGTGCAGGAAGATTTTATCAAGAGCATGTGTGGCACTATTATAGGCATCCAGAAAAAATGTCTGGGCCTACAGAAGTAGTGTTTGAAGTTTTACACATTACAGTCAAGACATGTTCCATGGTCATCCTAGGGAGTGAGTGGAGCTCAGGGATTAGTGGAATTTCAAGTGCTGTTTCTGGAGTGAAATCAGCACTAAATCTGTCTGCAAGTATGCTAGCTACTTCTATAGGGTTAGAGTGAATAATGCCATTTTGGATTAGTTCTGCACAGCGGAAAGTGTTATTTCTCAGTTTCGTAATGTAACTAAAAAAGGATTTCTAGTTATCCTTAGTTTCTGATGCCAGTTTCAGTTCATGTTCAGATTTGGTCTTTACTTTAAACATGCTTTTCTTTTGTTAAAGAGCCTATTTATAGGGGTTGATCACCAAGGTGGCCTGTTTTTAATTTCCCATTATATTTAATTCTAGTGGGGCAATCATATCTAAATATGTTTATCTGGCATTAGAAGTGTTTAGATGAAAAGTAGCAGCTGAAGTTTCATGGGAAGTAGTGACATTGTAAATAAGCTAAACTTGCTATTTAGGCAAGTTTGTATGTTTAAAGTCTTTGAATTTAGAATGTTTTACCATTGTGGGGTAAGTGACTTTACAGGAGAAGGGTACCATTCTGTGGTTATACCTTTCAGGGATGGATATATTAAAAATGTGGTTACACTTGGGAGCAATGTTGTTGAGGATTAGGTCCAGAATGCTTTGGCCCCTAGTAGGCTGGTTAACTATTTGTTCTAAGACATTATAATTTAATAGGTCTAAGAATCTGTAGGTATACTTATCTTAGAGGTATAGGTACACCATTTAATTGATGATATCTGAAATAACCCAATACAAAGATATTTTTGATAAAGGTTGTTCACCAAGTACATTTAGGAATTTATCATGGCCTACTGGGGGCATAAATGATGTCCTACAGGAGGCAATAAATTCAGTTACTCATATTAAGGATAATTTAGAGTTCAGTAAGTTCAGTGTTAGGGTTCATGTGGATTTGCCTAGAGGTTATATTATCTTTCACAAATATGGAGATGCCTCTGCAGTGGCCCTCAGGTCCGAAGGCATGTTATGCACTGAATCCAGTTAAGGAGGGAGAGATCTCCTTGCACTGAAGCCAAGTTTCAGTTACAACAGACATAGATGTGTTCTAGATGTTCTACTAAAATGGGATCCAATATTGATGTACACAGATTTTTGGATACTACATTTCACAAGGTGTCAGTGCATTACATGATAGATAACCTGGTTTTAGTGCATGTGTGTTCATTAAATTTGCCACTAGATGGCACTACTATATGAGGATTTTTGGTCCCTATCAGTTGAGCGAGTTTTCAGAAACTCGAATGACATATAGTCGAGAACATATGATTGAGTTTTTGAAAACTTGTAGGTTTTGACTGGAGACTGCAGTACAGCAAGGATCGGGAAATTTACCCTTCTCCTCATGTAGTGTGATCTTGCAGTTGCCACATGGGGGGTGCAGTGGGGCTTGCCCCCCTGCAAAAACATAAAAAAGGTAAATCTTTGTTTTTTTTTTGTTTGTTTTTTTTAATGTTTGAGTTTTCAGAAACTCGATCTTATGGTCCTCTATTTTTTTTTTGAGTTTCTGAAAAGTCAGTCATCTGACAGAGACCTGAATTTTCATATACTTTATAAGCTATTTTATTTCTAGGCAGGTTTTGATTTATTAGTGATTGATTTTTAACATCTAAATAAATAATACTGAAGATAGGAAGCACTGTATTTACATCAGATAGCAATACTTTTGGAAAAAAACATTATGAATACTTTATAGATAGTGTTTACACTGATTTTGTAATATTTCGTCTTGTTCATGTTGTTTGTTGAAATATTTGATGATTTTCCATAAATGACTTTATTATGGGATGGAATAATTTAATTATCTGTTTTGCACCATGGTCTTAAACATGTAGTTGCTGATTATGTGATAAACTGAATATTTAAATAATTGCTATTGGGTTCTTTGCACTAAAACTGTCAAAGGCAAGGAGTTGTGACTCCAAGAAAAAATATTAGATAATAAGACTTTTTTTTTTCTCTATGCCGTGCTGGATTTGTTCTGCTTTTCTTATGGCAGATACAACACTCTTGACATTCATATCTTGCCTTTCAGGTTGCTGCAGCTGCCCTTCACATACACTGGAATAGGATCTGTATCAGTTCTTTGAGACTTGGCACAGTGACACACAAAATGTCAAAAGTAATGGGTTTCATGAATTGCATTGAAAACTTTATGATGATGGCCAAGATTTAATACCTAGACTAAGTGTACACTAAGTGTATACAATCTGTATTCAAGAACATCCCTACCACATTTTTTTGTGTTTTCTAGTCACTCAGAAAGATTATATTAAGTACAAATATAGGCTGCACTTTATGGCATCCTTTATGAATCCCCCTCAGTATTTAAAACTGTAAGAAAAGAAAGTCAGTAAGAAAATTAAAATCAGGAGAAAGAAGGTGTGAGTTATGCTTGTGTTGTCTGTTATCTCAAAACAGTGTACACTTAATGTAGGCATTAATGAATCCCAGGGGATGTAAACATAACCACAAACAGCATTGTTTGCAGATGGGTACCCCCCCAAACCCACCACACACTTCCGACTATAACTAAATGAACTCCAAGATCACATAATAATTGAGGAAAGGAGAAATTCTCTTCCTCCATTGCCTACATGTAAGTGAATGAAGCAAATCCATTCACTTGCATTGATAAAACATATTGGCCTACATTTAACCAAACAGTTAAATCATTCATGGGTTGGGAGGGTGGCTTAATGGTTAAGGTGTTTGCCTTACAAACACAAGGTGCATGGTTTGAGTCTCACAAGAGATAATTGGCTAGGCTCACAAGGGCTGTTAGCCTAGTACTAACCTGTGAAAAAATACTCAATATAATGTTGAAAGGTAACTTTCAATTAAAACAGGCTTAATGTAATAAATGTAACCTCTGGTATATACTAAATTGTACTGTAGTGGACAATGTTCCCACAACTAAGCCACTCCCGTGTATGAGGGGATTCATAAGTATTTGCTGAAGGTATAGCCCCTGATGAACAAAACAGTTAAAAAATTCACTGAAAACCACTACAGTGAACATGACTTTAATATTTTTTTGCAGGGGGTCAAGTCTCCTTGACCTCTTGTGTGGGGGGAAGACCTCCACACTATCCTAACTTATATATACGAACTCCACATTTGTACAGTAGTGAAGAAAGGGCAACACCTTATATTTACAGAGAGTGACTTTCTGAGATAAAAGTATTGTGCTGTTGTTGGCTGGACAAACAGCATCCAGCACAAACACACATTCCTGGTATGAGGAGGGCCTCTCCTCCTCGCCAACAAAGATTCCTTTAATTTAGTAAGATGTTTCTGGGTGGGAGGTCCAGCCCCTGTGGTGAATCTATCTTTCACAATATCCCATGCTTTGGCTTTTGCAGAGTATCACGTCAGTAACCCTCCTTTGAATCTGTTGAAGAGAAGCCTTAATCCTCCATAACAACTTCCAGACCCCCCTTTAGCTTCTTTTGGTAAATTATTCATTGGAGTTCTCATTGTTCAAAAACGGTATGCCCATGCAACATCTGTTGCAGTTCTGTTAACCTTTTGCAAGAATTAGAGCTGTCTGCCACTTAAGGCTCTGGGCTATTAAACAAATTGTTTCAAAAGTAAAGGGCTTGAATCCTCCCACCTCCATAGTTTCATAGGCACTTACTAGGCTATTGATCCATGAGGATCTTTAGAAGCCTAGCCATACATTTCCATGAAGTTTTTAGCTCTTATGTTTTAAGTTAGAATAACCCAGAAATAAGATGAACATTTACATTTTGTACCTATCCATGAGGCACAAGGGTGCCAAACCAGGGGTAAATTTGCAGTTACCCATTCATTTGTCCAGATTACATTTGTATAGTGTAATAAGAGACGTGCTTTGCTTTATGTGAAGAAGCAGACAATTCCAAAGGAGAAGTATTTTCTGTCATATATATTTATCCTTTCAACATATTCTATTTAGGTTGCAAAAGATTTGCCTACAGTGTGACTGTGAGCAAATTATTCAGACACTACTCCTGGGTCACACCTGAAAAGGGGCAGTTTCCCCCAATGGATTTACCAAGTTAAAAAGCAGATAAGGAATAGTATTTAAAGTTTGTCCCTTTTGAGGACCCCCCCCCATTATTTTGGCTTTCTCCAGAATTCTTGACAAAAGAAACTTAGAATTATCTTGGTCTGCTCATTGTAAAATATTGACTTTTTGGCAAATTGTTGTGGAGTCCAGTCATTAAATAATGTCAGGCATGTGAGTTTCAGACTTTGTACCCTTCAGAAAATACTTGCTCATGTGACTTTCTAAGTATGTAAGAGAAAGATTTAAAATCTGTTTCTGATTGTTGGGTTGTTTTCTCTGATTCTTGAGCTAAGAGGTTGGGAGGACCTGAGGGATGTACAATGAGATGCCTTGTATGGTTCTCATAGTAGTGAGCTGAAATACATTTCTTTGTTCATTAATTTAAAAAAAAACAAGCAACCTTCTGAATGTACAGAGTCATACAAGGGGGTATAATTGATGATCACATCTGTGTGTGCATGTTTGAGTGTGTTTTGCGTGTATACTGCCTCCCAGAGTAGTAGTAGTGTCAAAGAAAGAATTGATTGTAGTAAACATGGGCTTCATCATATGAGCCTTGTTTTTTGAGTAAGATTCTTGGTTTCCTTGTTTTGTTAACTGTTGACAGTATGCTTATCTGTTTGTAAATAAAATGCACAGCATGAAGTCTATGAGTATAATGTTAACTATACTCATACACTTCGTGCCATTAAATATTAACTATGAATGCATTATTAACCACAAATGCATGAATGCATTTTAATTTATCTTGTTTTTTGCAGGCATAAGGGTGTGAAATGTATTGTGGTGGTCTACAACAGTTTGATACTTAGTGCAGATGAGCTGAAGCTATAAGCTGTTAATGAGCTGCTTGCTTCATGTAGTTCAGTATTTGATTCACTCAGCCTTCATTTGTCTATTGTGAGTACGACCAAGTTATTCCACCAGATAGTGCTTCCCGGCGTTCCTTGAAAAGAGAAACCTGTGTCCAGTTGGCTGCCAAAGCTATAAGCAAATCCATTACACATCTATCTTTTGAATTCCTGTACCCTTCAGCTATCGCCTAATCAGTGCAGCACTATATGTATGCTATTTGGCTATAAATCCCTGCAGATCTGTTGTACTTTAATAGATTACCAGATGTATTTTCAACAAATGTGGGTTTCAAAGGAAGAGAAGTTTACTGTTATTCATTTGTCTGTTTCAGTGTGATTGTTTTCTATTTTGTTCATCAAACAGATGTTAGTGTGTTTGTGGTAACATTTTTAAGAAAAAAATTTAAATTAAAACCAAATCTCTGTGATCATTGTAAAAGTAAAGAAGAAAGTAATATGCACATTGCCAGGAATCAACAGTATTATATGATAACTTGGGAAAGACAGGTAAATAATAGGGATATTATTATGGCTGCATGGGGAAGAGGGGTCTTGTCCATTACTCTGCATAGGGACTCATTTGATATGGCTCTACCCTTATTGCTCAGAAACAGTTGGATATGTATGCCTTATATTTCGTTTTTTCTGTCTTTTAAACCAGGTAAAGGGATAAGCCACAAGCACTGTCTGGTTAAGTAACTTACTCAAAGTTGCACAGTATGCGACTAGAGGTAGAAAGAATCAAACCTTGTACCCTTGACTACAGGAAGCAGCTTACTAAGAATTCACTTGTGTCTTTATATTCTGATAAGTCACCGAGGGTTAAATGACTAAGGTTTATAGTCAGCCAGTAATGCTGAATATTAGAGTTTCATAGTTTTGTACTTTAAATGTTCAGAAAATACACGATGATATAAAACCTATAGTTTAGTTAACTTTTTAAGCAAATTAAAGTAGCTTGCCTCTTATCTGTCTCTGAATTTGCAGACCATCACTGATTTTTTACCATATTTATGCCTTGTCTGTTGTGACTTATTATTCTGATAAATACTCTCAGTCAATAATGCCTTTCATTGCAGGTTCATATATTTTATTGTTCAGAGAATGCATATCCATGCAACAGTTATTGTTCTGTTAACATTTCAACTGATTTGGTGTCATCTAGCACTTATATTAACAAATTCCTACCTAGAGTCAAAAGTACGGGGCTTGATTCATTTTACCTCCATTTATCTACTTTGTGACTTTGAGCAATTTACTTAACTAGACATTGCTCTTGAGTCACCCATGATAAGGGACAATTTGTATATTGGGTTTACCTTGTTAACAAAAACATAAAATAATATTTAAAATATGTTCCCTTTTGTCCCATATTATTTTTGGCTTTGTGCAGAATTCTAGAGGAAAAATTCTGATAGGTATTTTGTTCTATTACTTGTAAAAATACGTGACATCTGGCAAATTGTTGCAGATTGTAATCACCAAATAATGACAGACATGAGTTTCAGATTCTGTATCCTTCAGAAAATGCTTGGTGATGCAAAGCTTGTTGTTTGTTGTTTTATCAATTTTTTAAGCATGTAAGAGAAATATTTAAAAGCTGTTCCTGATTCTGTTCCTTGTTTCTATTCTTGAGTTAAGAAGTTGAGAGGGCAGAGGGGAGTTGCACTGTATGGTTCTGACATCAGTGAACTGAGATGCATTTTTGAGCAATTATTAACAACTTTATTCATTAACTTGATCTCTAGAAAAATACCTGAGGTGCACAGTCATACAAGTGTCTGTAATTAATGTGTATATGTGTGTGGGGGATCAATGATCAAAGTCTTAGCAATGCAATGAGTAGAATGAAGAAATGGAATGAGCTATTGTGACTAGACCTCCTAACTGTCCCTGATTTTGCAAAATGTCCCTTATTTTTGCTTCATATGTTTGTCCTGTCCCTCATAACATTCTTGATTTTCTGGTAAATCACACACGATCACAGTAAGACAGCAATACCAGTCATTAGAGGTTTCTTCTTATTGCACAAAATGTATATTAATGGAAAACTCATTGTTATATTATTTGTTTAAATGAATTTGGGTAATATTTAAAACTTTATCCTGACTGTGCTCCCTCCCCATTATTTTTGGCTTTGTCAAAAATTCATGAGCAAAGAAGTTGAGAAGTATACTATGACCTCAAAACATTCAGGTCTAAATTATTTCTGTTGGTGCTATTTCAGCAAATCAGAAATAGAGTGTTAGGTCATTCATGTTACTGCATTGCTGTTTTTGTTTGAGGGAGCAAGAAAACTAGTATGTCGTGCACTTGCCTTTTGGTGCTGAACATTGTAGGTTATGTTCCCATGCCAGGTACTTAGATGAATTTTCTATTGCTGACACTGCAATGTAGCATAAGGGAGGTACTGCACTCCTGGCTGTGCCATCCTTTGGATGAAGTGTTCAAGGAAGTTACCATCTGCCTGAGCTGGTGGTAGCGCAGGTAAATATAAAAGATTCCTTGGGATTTATTAACAAACATAACCATGAACAAAACATTGTTTAAATTTACAAAATATACCTATTTACAGATACAAATTTGCAAATTCCTATATACCATCATCATTGTTATATACCTGACCCCTACTCCTTCCACAACCATAATCTATTTTTTTACAATATATTGGCCAGCTCGATTTAAAATTAAATAAAATTTCATTCAGTTTTTCATTCCAGGTAACCCATATTACATAAAATAAATTCTTATCTACCCCTCTCGCATATTCATTTTTCTTGTTTTATAATATCCATAGATAATTATATTCATATATCGTTTCCGTCATTAATATTTTCAAAGTATTTTTCTTCAGACAACTTTTTCCAGAGCTTAACCATACTTTTACATTTAAACAAAAACATGCTCAGTTGTTTTTTTCCTCCCCACAAAATAAACACAGTCTTTAAACTTTCTTTTTATATGGTACAGTCCCCTTTACCAGTAACTTATTTATTACTAGTCTCCATAGGAAATCCTTACACTCTACAATCTTAGCACACAACGTTTTCCTTACCTTAATGGCTTTTATTACTTCTGGTAAATGTTTACATGGATTTACATACTAATTTTGTCTCATCACATGATTATACCACATTCTTCTACCCTTCCCTATATCATCATGTTTCATTTTTCATGTTAGTATTTTTTCTTGATAATTTTTAATTTCTTCATTCATATAATATGTATCTGTTTTTCTTATTCTCATCATCACCCTTACTTATATTTAAATATTTTCACTATTCATTTCTCATTCTCTTCTTTTACCTACTTTAATACTCTATACAAGTTTAAAGAAGCAGAACAAACAGCTGGATTTAATAACCCCAATCTCACATCATTTTCACTCATATTTAGAATACCTCTTTCATTGGGTTTAATCTTGAACTCCATATAAAAGAAAACACTAAAATGCACAATTTCTTTTTTATATTTTTCTGGGATCATGTAAACATTTGACATATATTCTATTTTTAAATTAAAATAGAATTCACCAGATAAACATTTTTCTTGAATGCCAATCTATAAGTCCTCCACATAAGACATATTTTTGATTTTGTTTATAAAATCCTCCCATTGCCTGATAATTACATAATTTTCCACAAATTTTATCCCTAACAAGATATTTCATTCATTGAAAAATACATCCCTCCAATTAACACTTCAAATGAAGCAAAAACCAAGAACATAAAATAAAAAATCCAAACTTACACATGGAAACACTGGTTTAATAGGACACACCACAGAATCCCAACGACTAAGCGCTTTCACCATAACAATGGCTTCATCAGAGTACTGTTGGGTGGTACAAACAACATTTAAATAACATAAAATTTTATTACCCAGCCAATCAACATTCAATGACATCATCACAGCACATTTAAATTTAAACAAATGGATGACAAACTGTAGTGCAAAGTATTATCTACTCAAAATCTAAAAATATATAATATGTAAAAATACTTTTTACTAAAAGATGTTACAAAAATTAAATCTGTACTTAAACTTAATTAAAAAATTAAACTCAAATACAGATCTTGAAAATGTATAAGACCTTTTTGTGTACAAAAATGTGAAACACGTTCATATCTTAGTTGCTTTGGTCTTAAGTATAGGGAGAATGTCAATACTGTCATTAAATCCCAGTGGATGAGTAGCATTTAATCTAAGTTGCCACATAGTCTCTAAATTTTCCACCTTGAACTTTAAATCACCCCCTCTTTCATTGCATTTCACCCTGTCTATAACAAAAAAAATAAATTTTTTGATCCAGTAAATCCTTGATTTCTAGAATGTACAAATGTGGAGCATGTAGGGCATGTAAGTACATCAATAATGGCCCTTATGTGTCTGTCACTGGGTACAACCATACATTAGCTTGCACGGGTAGGTGTTGTTGCAACACTAATATGTTAGTGTATGTGGCAACCTGCACCAGTTGCACAAATTTTTACATTGGCAAAACTGTACGTAAATTGAGGGAGAGAATAGCTGAACATGTCAGGACCATCAGAATTAAAGATGCCCACAATGCATTGTATATGCATAGTTTAAACTGTGCCAATTTTTAAAAAAACAAATATTTTTTGTTATAAACAGGGTGAAATGCAATGAAAGAGGGGGTGATTTAAAGCTCAAGGTGTAAAATTTGGAGACTATGTGGCAACTTAGATTAAATGCCACTCATCCACCAGGACTTAATGACAGTATTGCCATTCTCCCTATGCTTAAAACCAAAGCAACGTGTTTCACATTTTTGTACACAAAAAGGTCTTATACGTTTTCAAGATCTGTGTTTGAGTTTAATTTATGTACAGGTTTAATTTTTTAACATCTTTTAGTAAAAAGCATTTTTTACATATTATATATTTTTAGATTTTGAGTAGATAATACTTTGTACTACAGTTTGTCATCTGTTTGTTTAAATTTAAATGTGCTGTGATGATGTCATTGAATGTTGATTGGCTGGGTAATAGAATTTTATGTTATGTAAATGTTGTTTGTACCACCCAACAGTACTCTGATTAAGCCATTGTTATGGTGAAAGTGCTTAGTCATTGGGATTCTGTGGTGTGTCCTATTAAACTGGTGTTTCCACGTATAAGTTTGGATTTTTTATTTTACATCCCTCCAATAACCAAACCCCTGCTTTTATCTTTATTCAAGGTTATTCCCATTTCCTTTAAATATCCTTTCAGACAAACTAACATATCCCTTATCCATATTTTATTCTTAGCAACCACAACTATATCATCTGCGTATGTCAAACCTACTGGAATCACCACTTTCTTTTACATCACATATCTAATATCTTTCATTTTATAAGCTACACACATTTGATACTAATGTAAACAATATCCCACACATGGGACATCCTTGTCTTATACCACAATTCATGCATATATCTTACTCAACCACCCATTCACTAACACTCTCACTCTATTATCTTGATATGCTGACATACACACTCTTGTAATTCTGTTAACTATGCCATAGTTTTCCATAACATCACACAAAGCATCATGTGCTACTAATATCAATATATTAAATATAATAATATAAAATGCCTTACTATAAGTTTCACATCTGCCAGTTTAATTACAGTATTATCCACAACTTCTTGAACCACCAATAAAAATTCCTGGTATCCCTTCCCTTTTATACCACATATACTTTCTTCCATACTGTTCTTCATCCTTCCTTCCTTCCATTATTCTCTGCATTATTCTTATAAAATATTTATAATCTGTATCATTTAATGTGATAAGTCTCCATTTTTTATTTCATTCTTTTCACTTTCATCCATATAAATTGTAGTATTCTGCTACATAACTCCTCATAAACAAACCCTTCCTTCAATCATTCATTAAAAATGTTTATAAAACACTCTCTTTGTCAAATACCTTATTTTCTTGTGCATTTTATACTCAATACCATCTGGACCTGTTTCTGAATTAGCATTTGCTTTCCTAAGTGCCACATCCAATTCATTAATAGCAATTTCTATTTCAAATTCTTCCTCAACTCATTCTTGATTTTTTTTTTACTTTCTATTCTCTCTTATTTTCTTTATACTCATATACATGTTTTCTACATGTTGTACTACAAATGCATAATTTGGTCTTTTGTTCCTTTACCTCTCCTGTTACATTTTTTATTACCCTCATTATGCTAATATCCTCCTTTACTATTTATATAAATATGCAGACACAGCCTCCCTAGTCCCTTGTAAATAACATCTCTGCTTAAACAGTAATGTCTTCATTTTTTCTCAATTTCTTTTATATGTTTCCTTTTCTATATCATAATGTCTTGTAGTCATCTCTAAATTTTCCAATACATTTCTATACATCTTTCCATATTTCACATTCTCTTCCTTTCTTACATCATCCTGCCATTAAAAAAACACTTAATATACTTTTTATTATATTTCCACCACACAGTTTTTCTGTTTGCAATTTTTCTTCAGTTGTCAGGAATCTTACATCCTCTGTAAGAATAATATTTACATCACATTTAGCACACCACTCCAGTATCGCTATCCTTCTTACAATATTAATAATATTATTCACATTTACTGAAGCACTTTAAAATTATTACATTTTCTTCTTTTTAAGTTTAAGGGAAGTATTTAAAATTTTTGTTTTCTTATTTTATATTCTTTTCCTAATGGATTTTTTTGCTTGAGTTTATATACATCTCTTCCTTGTTCCTCAGAATCAGATTTGTCTCTATTTTCACTAACTGAAACACATCTAAAACTACTATTTACCTTTCTTTTTAAACTTTAGTGATATGTTTTTAAATCTTCTTTTCCTCACCCTTACCCTAGCACCTATCAAATTTATTTTCTTATCATCCTTTACAATCCTTTCACAAACATCTTATTACTTTTAATTTCATTTTCAACACTCTCAGTACAGGTAACTTAAATCATCATGAAATATAACATTTTTGTCCAAGTCATCTTTTGTTATTTCTTTTCTTTTTCATTAACATCTTTTCCCTCTTTCCCCTTTTTCCTCATTACTTTCAGGCATTGCAATACTACCTTCATAATTTTGATCAACATTATAATGCTTACTCTTTTTCAATCAAACCAAAAATGCATTTCATTTCTAAATGTTCTTCATTCCATTTTGTGCATATTTATAGTGTGACTTTTTTCTCACATTGATTACATATTATATTTGTATACTCATTTATCAAATGATTGAAATCACCACAAAAAAGCTTTCAGCTGTCCTATCTCTGTAAGTAACAATATTTGGTAAATGCTTTATCACATCTTTTTCATATTTTAAAATAACATCCACTTTCCACCTCCATTCCAAATACCTCTCTCATCTTTAACTTTCACAATATCAGAAAATGAATAGTAATGGTTAAGGTGTTTGCCTTACAAACACAAGGTGCAGGGTTTGAGTCTCACAAGGGATAATTGGCTAGGCTTAAAATGGCTCACAAGGGCAGTTAGCTTAGTACTAATCTATGAACCTATGAACATGAATGAACAATATTTTTAACATCTTTTAACTCAATTTCATCAGTGTGAAATTGAACAAACACTTTTTTAATCGAGTTCCTTGCCTGGAAAATATAAATTCATTCCATGAGTAACAATCCTTCTTTTTCACCATTAAACAAAAATCTTTCCATTAAGTCTTCAGTCTCATTGTTAAGTAAAAACATGTATCTTTTCCCAAATTAATCAAGGATCTAATATCATTTACTTCAAAACCCAAAGGTAACACTAAATTATCCTCCACTGTCCATTGTTTCTTCTTTCTTACCTGGACAACAAACCTTTTTCTCATTTTAATAAAGTTTACAGTACTTTTTGCATCCCACATGTCCATCCAACTCATGACTCATTTCCTTTCTGACCAACTGACTGTCCATTCCAAAAACATTTCCATCATATCTAACCACAAAACCTCAGACTTTTCTCCAGGATCATCTTTGTTTAATAAACCAATCTTTTTTTTTTAATCAGGAAAACCTCCAGAAGCAGTTTCACTTACAACAACTTCTTCAAAATCCTGAAGTCTAAAATCAGCAAGACACAGACTGTTTGTAGTATCTACTCACTTTTCAACAGTTTTCTCTCCATATGACAAAACCACACTGCTTCCACAACCAAAACAACTCTATTTTCCTACGATTACTGCACAGCTCCTCCTAGCTGCCTCTACACTGGGTACAAAGCAGGAAGCACAGTAGCAAAAATGTTCCCCTCTCACAACACTCTTATTTACAAAATATTTACATATTTACAAATATTTATATATGTACAAATATATAGCTATACAAATCTGTTTACACATATTCATGATTTCCTATACAATCATGCTAAATTTTCATTCTTATTAGGCCCCCATTCCTTTTTCCATAACCACCATTTGATTTTACTTAATATTGTTGCGAAAATCCATTTACCATTAAACATAATTTCATTTATTCTTTCATTCTATATAATCCATATAACATAAAAAAGATTTATTTATTCTTTTAACATATTCTTTACTTCTATTCTTATTATATCCATGTTTATTTTATCCACTTCTTTTATATCTTCAAAAATCTTGTTTACATAGTTTTCCCCATAACTTTTTTACTCTTTTACATTTCAAAAACACATGTTGTATAGTTTCTTCTTCTTGACAAAGTAAACATACCCCCAGATTCACTAATCTTCCATGCAGGACAAGTCTAGTCCTGCAAAGAAGCGGATGTTTAGAAGGAGGATGGCAGCGCACCAAGCATATTAATGAAGGTGTGCTGCCTGACCTCGTAATCCTACATGGAGAGTGGACAACTGCAGGGGGCGTGTCTGAGAGCAGAGCTCACAGAATAAACACGCCCCTGCAAAGTAGAACAACAGAAACTGTAAATAAATTAGCGAGACCACTCATAGGTGTCCGCATATCCCCACCAACAGTCCCCCATGTGTGCAACAGAAGCAGGACATAAAAATAAAAAGAAGTAATCCCTGTATTTATTTTTAAAACTCCGAGTACAGCTAACTGTAGGTGCGCAGGTGTG
Source organism: Protopterus annectens (assembly GCF_019279795.1). Lineage (NCBI taxonomy): Eukaryota > Metazoa > Chordata > Ceratodontiformes > Protopteridae > Protopterus > Protopterus annectens. The sequence goes on from NC_056732.1 coordinate 731,485,159, forward strand.
CCATCGCTTAGCTACGGTTACAGCAGCTTAAAAGGCTGAAAAGAATAAAAAGGAATATATATGCAAATGAAGCAGCACAGCAATAGTGTAGTGGTCAGAGCATCCGCCTAATGAGCAGGCATTCCTGGTTCGAGTCCCACTGTAGCACATACTATTTTCCATGTGAAATCTGTATATGAACATTTATTTACATTTTATAATTTATTTATTTATTTTTATTTGCAGTTTGATTACCGGGGAAGTCCACTGGGCCAAACTGACCCATTTTTCAGTGGAGGCCCCGGGAGAAAAGCTCCAAGATGCATTATACAATTTAGATACAACTGATAGTTAATATTAAAGATAATATTATGTAGAATAGTTACCCATAAATGCATTTAATATCATACATAGTTAACAAATTCATTAAGCTTGAAGGTAGGGATCATACAGTTTCACTTGAGGAAAACAGATATGTGTTAGGTGTGGAAACAGTTTACATACAAACCTTTTAAGAAAATGTAAATACGCTTTACATACACACATCAACAGTAGAATGCTATTTACAATATTTACAAGGTTGGGCTGTGTGAGGTAGCTGTAGGAGTTGTTGAGAGCTTAGAGAGAAGCTATAGAAATTGCTGAGAGCTTAGATGGGCTCTTAGGAAGATAACTATGAGAGATGTAGAGCTTGGGAACCCGAGAGAGAAACCCCTTTGATTAGGCTGGGTGAAGGCAGGTACATTTCCATTTAGTGGACAGGTGTTTGAATAGTTGGGTTTTGAAGTTTTCTGAGTTTGGTATGGTTCTTAGGGTGGAGGGAAGGGAATTTCATTTTTTGCCTAGGGAGAAAGATAGGAGAAGTTGGCCAACAGGATGTTTAGGTTTATGGATAGTAATTAAGTTCTGATTTTCAGATCTGAGAGCTCTGTTGGGTGTATAAGGGGAAAGGATGTTAGTTAGAGCAGGACATTTTGTTGGGTGAAATATGAGTCTATATGCAGTAGTAAGTTGGAGATAGTCGAGGTAGTTTGGGAGTTCAAGCCAATTCAGTGATTGTAGGGTTAGGCAGTGATGGGTGGTATTTTTAGATTTAGAGGCAAATTTAGAGATTTTGTTGTAGCAGTTTTCTAGTTTAGAGGTGATAGAGGAGGACAGGTTGGTTAGGAGAGGGGCTCCGTATAATAAGGAAGGAAGAAGATAAGTTGAGGCCAGAGTTTGCCTGGTAGAGTTGGAGAGAAAGCGATTATTCCTATACAGCATACCTACCTTTTGGTGGGTTTTCTTAATATTTGTTGAATATGAATATGAAATTTGAGGTGTTCATCTACTGTAATGCCAAGCAGTTTGCTGTATAACCTACTAAATAACATTTAAATGTGAACTGGAGTACTGCATTAAATGCACATGTGAAGAGTCAGTACCATAATGAATAAGTCAGCAGTAAGCAGGCGTAAGCACAGATAAGCAGTAGTAAACATATGTAAGCACTAGTAAGCATGTGCAAGTGTGTTTGGGTGGAGTGAAGCACCACAGGCACAGATTAAGCAAAGGAAAAGCTAACTGCATGTAAGACACTCTTACTGGAAGCCAGCAGTGCTTACCTCTGTGCAAACCTGCTAACAACTGCTTGAAAGTGCCTTAAGTACACCGTATCCAATGGCTGGTGTTCTGCCCAGCAACAAAACAAACAGCTTCTGCAAGGACCATGCACACCATACACGAAACGATTTACCACTAAGCCATGACAGATATGCAGAAATTGTATGTTGTCAGAAACATAACCCCAGCCCTGTCAATGCAACAGTGCATAGAATGCATACCTACAGCTAGATGGGCATGTGTCTGCAAATATATCACTATCTAAATGTATACAAAATATCTATAGATGTAGTCACATATATATATATATATATATATATATATATATATATATATATATATATATATATATATACACATATATAAATATCCAGAGATATATATATATATATATATATATATATATATATATATATACATATACAAATATATGAATAGATATACATGCAAATGCTGACAACTACACATATATATGTCAACATCTATATGTCCACATATACACATCAAGTGACATATATATGCAGATATATGTCTCCGTAGGTATATTCCAACATAGTTAGACATATGTAAGCAAATATATATACCCACAGAGGTATATATTGCCAGACATCTGTAGATACCAATGGTAGATGAACAGAAACATATATGTCCACATGCACCATCAATGGGCCTGAGAGGCCCCAAACAATATAAGTCACATACAAATTTGCATACTCCCCCGCCCAGCCAAACATGTCCGCCCTGCAATACACTACCAAGCTCATAGTATTGTACGTCTGTCATTGAACTAAGGAATTAAATCAGCCCTCTGTTATGTGTCACATGTCAACATCACATACCCCTCTCCCCCACCTACTAGGCAGGCCGAGCAGTACAGGCCCATCCAACCCAGGCCATCCCCAACCCATACATGCATATCCCACAGTTCTGCTTCCCCCCACCCGCAACACACACAGCCACCGCCTCTACCCTGGTTACCAGCCCATAGCTACCACACCACCACAAATTGCCCTCCCCCCCCGAGACCCATCCCGTATGATGTCCCGACCCAAGTTTCCTAGGTGTGGCACACGCCAGAGACCATGCAGGAGTACCTATGTAACCCTGGGTGTAGACGAAGGTTGAATACCCAATGTTTGGGTTGTCCCGCATGGGACAAATGTATTCCTGGCACTAACAATAGATGTCACGTGTGACTCTGTGTACCCCAACAGATTTAGTTGTAGATATCGCAAAGCAGATGTGGCACACAAGGTTGGCCTGTATGCACACGAAACACAGTATCCAGCAATACCAGTCAACATTACTGGATATGTAGCTAAAGATTTAGAGGTATATGTGTTAGTATAAATACCCATAACTATATAGATATATACCTCCCCCTCTCTGTAGTACAAATGTATGCATACATAGATAGACATATAAATAAATACCCACATATACATATATACATATGCAGACACCCATAAATCCACATATTGTTAGATATATATACAACAATATATAGATATATATATATATATATATATATATATATATATATATATGCAGACATATATATATATATATATATATATATATATATATATATATATGTGTGTGTGTGTGTGTGTGTAGATATACACAGATATATAGCTATGACAAGATACAGCACTTAAGAATGACATATGTTCACAGGCCATGCCAATGGAGGTGAGGGGCCCAAGCAAGAAATGTGTAACACGTAGCATGAACCCCCCCCCCAGCCGGACAGGGGAAACACACAAACAAACCCAGAAATAATGTAAACAGTCCACTGGTCCCCAGACCACAGGCAGGATACAACCGGGGGGGACACAGTGGACCTGAGAAGTCTAAACTTGGAACAGAGACAGGAGCGTCCCTTGCGGGGCACCCCAAAAATTGTCTTGTTATAGGAAGAAGCCTGTGTGATGACCTATCAAGGTGGGGCATGTACATACCCAGACTACAAGGGTGGGAAAGCCTGATGACCCATAGGTGGAGACAACGTACAAGATGGGTCCTGTGAAGTGGAGATTGGGCAGTGTGCAGTGGTGTGTTTAGACCTGACCTGCACACAGAGTAAGGATAAGTGCTGTAGAGGAGGTGTCGGTAGGGGAACTATGGGTATGTAATTATGGGTCTAGACTTGCAGGTGTTTGCTGGAGTGGATCTATTCGCACCGCCCAGGGATGTAAGCAATAGTGTTCATTGGGAAGAGCCGCCGCCCAACGGGCAGCCACCCCTGCTATGAGTCCTACTGCAGCAAAGTCTATTTTACATAGCAAAGAATGGTATAACCAGATATAGATGTAAATCTGTAGAGGTATGTGTGTGTGTGTATATATATATATATATATATATATATATATATATATATATATATATATATATACCCATAACTACATGGAGATATACCTCTCTCTCTCTGTAGTACAAATATATACATACATAGACAGACATATATATAAATACCCACATATAGATATATACATCTGCAGACACCCATGCATCCATATGTCATTAGATATATATGTACAGCAATATATATATATATATATATATATATATATATATATATATATATATATGTGTGTGTGTGTATATATATATATATGTATATATATATATATATATATATGTGTGTGTGTGTGTGTGTGTGTGTGTGTGTGTGTGTGTGTGAATATGCACATATATATAGCTAGGATATGATACAGCAGTTAAGAATTACATATGTTTACAGGCCGTGCCAATGGGGGTAAGGGGCCCAATCAACAAACGTGTAGCATGTAGCATCAACCCCCCCCCCCCAGCTAGACAGTTGCAACATACAAACACACAATAAAAGTAAACAAACCACTGCTTCCCAGACTACAGGCAGGATACTACCAGTGGGAGAGACTCACCAAGTCAAATCTTGAAACAAAGACAAGAATGTCACTTGTGGGACAACCCAAATATTTTATGGCTATTCGGGTTTTCAGCCATTACACGGAAAACCTATGGCAGGGCACGCATGTTCCTGGACTACAAGGTTGGGGAAGCCTGATGACCCATGGGGTGAGACAACATATGTGATGGGTCCTGAGAAGTGGAGAGTGGGCAGTGTGTAGTGGTGTGTTTAGACCTGACCTGCGCCCGGAGTAAGGAAGACTGCTGAAGAGGATGTGTGGTTTGGGAACTATGGGTATGAAATTATGGGCCTAGCTGTGCAGGTGTTGGCTGGAGCAGTTCTATGTGGACTGCCCCAGGGATGTAAGCAATAGTGTGCATTGGGCAGAGCCGACACCTAACAAGCAGCCACGCCCGGTACGAGTCCCACTGCAGCAAAGTCTAGTTTACATGGCAAATGACGGTATAACCAGATGTGTTGTAGCAAACCCACTAAATGACACCAAAGAACACATGGTCGCAACACCCCACTGTAGGCATGTAAGCCGAATTAATTGGCATCACAAGGTATTTTTGCATGCTGTCCTCACCCCCATCCAGGGGTGTGATTGTCCAGACCTACCCCAAATACAGGGTATATACACAGCTGTCGCTGTAGAAGAAATGGCCAGCTGTGGATCTTCCTGTCAGCCGTCCTGCACATCCCTGGACATGTCCCCACTATCAGCCCCTCTGCATGGCCCAATAACACCACTTACCTATCGACCCCTGTTGCATTCGTAGTAATGTTCACAGTCACAAGTAGGTGACACCCTCCACACAACTATATTGGCAGAATCTGGAACCCCCAACCCAGGTGTATTACCACAGCTGTCCAAGACTACACATGTAAATAACATATGAAGGGAAAACCCCAAGCACACTTGTATCACCACCTGATGAAGTCTGCCACCCCCCCAACACTCCAGACCCCTACACCAACTACTGACTCCTGTCCAGCCTCGCATACATATCCCAACACCCTGCAATCCTGCACTACCACTCCCCCACCAATCAGTCGAATGGCCTACTATATAGTTAAAATGTCCCCCCCCCACCTACCCACCTACACCTCCACTATTCACATCTACTCAACAACACAGGTATGGCATAACTAAACCTAACCCGAATACCTGAGTGTAGCCTAACCAGAAATGCTAAACTGGAATTCCACTTACCCTTACACTGACCTTCGTGAACAGTCAGACCTGATATGTACACCTGACTTAAGCATGTATAATACCGATATGTACAGGAAGTAGCATGGGGGTATGCAGCAGCAAGCGGGAGTATGCCTGTGTGGGTGGCAGTAAGCAATGCCCACACTGGTTAAGCAATGTGGAGGCCAACTCAGTGTAAGACGCCGTAACCGGAAGTCAGCAGGTCTGAGCCTAGTACACACCAGCGCATACCCACCTAAACTTCCCCTGCAGTGCCTTAAGCATGTTGTAGCCCACAGCCCTCATTGTGGCCAGTAACAACATAATCAGCACTCCCAGGTCCCCCCCTGCACACTATAGTTCAAGTGAGTTACCACGAAGGCATGGCAGATATACAATCAGCTGCTGTTATCACAAACATATCATCCGGCACAGTCAGTCAACAATATAGGAAATGTATGTAAGTATGTACATTAATGCCAGTAAACATGTGCACAGTGCTCAGTCACAGTATTCCGAGCCATCTATGAGTACCAATGAACAGTGCCTGTCCACGCATACTGTGAGAACAGTAGTCTCGTATAATACTGAAGAGAGGAATGGAAAACGGGCCACGGCGTGGGTGCGTGTTTCATCTGCAGAAGTGGGAGATGAGGCTGGTCTGGTGTGTGAGCAAACTGCTGCATTTGAAAATCCTGGCAGGATGCTACCAGTGGGAGAAACAGTGTAGACCAGCAAAGTGTACTCGTGACACAACAACAGGTCCGTCCCTGCCAGGATGCACCAGATGTTATGGGTCACAATAATGTTTCCACCAGTATCGGAGGTGGATGAAGGGAAGGCTCAAACGTACATGGACTAAACTGATGAAGAGCTTGCAGAAGGTTGCATCGAGACAGTAATATGGAGGAATACCGAGATGTGCAGAGAGGGAAATGTGTGGAGGTGTGGTATGGCAGGGCTAGCAACTGCAGAATGGATGGATGCTGTGTATGTGGATCTCGGGGGCAGGGGAAAGGGAGCATGGGTATGACATTAAGGTAGAAATATGCAAATTACGCAGAGCTGTAATAGTGTAGTGGGCAGAGCATCCGCCTACCGCACACACATTCTCGGTTCGGGTTCCACTGCAGCACATTCTATTTCCTGTGTGAAATCGGTATAATAAAATTGTTTTGCTGTATAACCTACTAAATGACATTTACGCTTGAACAGGAGTACGGAATTACACACATAGCTCACTCACTATTCAAAGGACATGAGACAACACACAAATATGTATACACAGACAACTTGTAATGGTGTATTTTACAATAATGTATGCCATTACCGACAGCACATAGATCTGCACTTATGTAATCAGTGAGGAATGCAAGGCCCACACAGAAAAGCAGATGCAGACAGTGCGGATATATAACATACTATGCTATCCAGGACAGGCCCGTCAATTCGTACAACTGTGGACAAAGGATTTGCCATCAAGATAGGTAACAATAAACAATAACAGGTGTAGTTCAGCAGCTGCCAGTTACACCCCATAGTCAAGGCCTAGGGGGACATTTATTACCTGTGATAATGTCTATGTATCTGTCACATGTATGGACCCTGACCAACAAATGTTGTGGGAGTCCACAATATGACTGGGATGATAACAGGAATGCTAGCAGTATATTATGATAGGCCAGTACTGAACAACCCCTAACCGTATCACAGCAGGACAAAGCCAGCCATATATGTGGAGGACAGAGACAGGAACACAGGGCCATACTCGTAATATTGCTGTTACACACCCTGCACATTGCTGGTGTTACAGAAGTCAATGCAACATACCCTTATGCAGGAATAACACATCAGGAACAGAACTGGAAGTAGCCATGTACTGATAGCACGCAACCGACATTGCCAGGGATATATCTAGGACAAGCCCTGTGTGGTGCACAGGCAAAAGCAAACAGACAATCCACTGGCCATCATGTGGATAGGCCCACTGTTGAGAGCTATGCAGACAGACTGCATTCCATCCTAAACTACTATGTACATGCAGACACTGCAAGACCAGCAATATACAAAGCACATAATAACACCACTCACTCTGTCTGTAGGTCTGGAACAACCTAAGATTGTGTAGTTGTCCTGTGTCTGCAAGCCCCACTGTAAGAGGTACTGCAACCTGCCATATGTAACACTGCTACTCACATACAGGAAGGATGTCCTCCATACTGGAAAGGTGAAGGGACAACACCCACATGAGTAAGCATTTTATAGTACTGGGTTGCCATGACGATGTTTAACAGAATCACTACACAGCAGGCTGCACGCAGTCAGCAACTGTTGCACACTGATTGGTGCAGAGCCCATCACCTGATCATGTGCATCACCTACAAAAGCCATGCTGAAATCCATTCAAACCAACTCATTCGCTCTACTGGAGAGGGCGAGAGAGCAAGAGAGAGAGAAAGAGGAAAAAAAAAAGAAAAAAAGTAAATAAAAAACAAAGGTATACCACGGAACTTACACAGTGGGGAACACAGTACTATCGGCCACAACCAGGAAGGCATTACACCCGTCCAAACACTAAAAGATATGTAAAACACAACTGTATGTAATTTAATGTAGTATGTGGTATAGATTAATAGGATGTATGATGTAGAATGTTTGATATGTGCCATCTGTAGTTGTCCCTGTAATGATGTCCTGCTGAACAACTGCTCTGGACAATACTGTCTGTCCCTGTAAGCAGTGGGACATACCTGCCATCTGTGCAGATCAATAATGAATGACAAAGATGTCAGCCATAATATCTGTGTATATGTTAGTGTGGAGAATAGCTGTTGGTGGATGTACTGCCGTCATGATAGACACATGGGTGTCAGTGCACAGCAATTGCAGGACAGTCATGTGAATGTGTAATATAGCATGCACAAATGCCATAGGTGTGTAATAGGCATAACAGCAATCTCACATCATAGTTACCACCCTAATGTTAGGCTGTGTTCACATGTGGCACCTGTCTGCTTTGCAGCAAGACAGAACAGTGCAGCTGTGAATGAAATACGGTTACAGAATGCAGACCGGATGTTTGTATGCACTCCACATATCTGTGTGATATGGACTGTGACGTGTATGTGTACAGATACAGACACTCATATAGACATAGATATATCAACAATGTACAACGTATATCTACACATTTATACACATATATATAGTGGCACTGACAATGGCATGCAGGTAAAATAGTCTGTAACAGGCCAGCAAAGATAAGTGTCCCCACAGAGAGCATGGCTACAAACACATAGCACAAAGCATGGCACATACACATAGCACAAAGCTTGGTACAATACAACATATGTCACAATGGTAGGTAAGCAGCTGACATAACAATTGCAGTCTGTGAATGTGTTGTTGTAGCTGATATGGTGGGCAGAGACATATATGTGTATTAAGAACTATGGTAACCCTGCTGTATGGATGGCTCAGGCCTGTTTCCATCTTTATGTCTTCCAGGAATCATGTCACATAGTCGCCTTCCCATGCACAGCGCCGCAGAAATGGCTGTCATCATCGACCACCTGGTACAGCACTACATACTTCTCTTTGGCTGGACAGCCCATGACCAGCAGGAGAGGACTTCCCTGTGGAACGAGCTAGTCCACAGGGTCAATGATGTCGGACTACATAACTGCAGCTATGAGCAGGTATGGCATCATTGCACTGATCTGCTTCGCCATGTACGTCGGCATGCAGCTGCCATAAGAAGGGACCATCTCGCAATGGGGGGGAAACCCCCCCCATCCTCCCCTCACCCATGTGGAGGAGCTTTTGAGCAGCCTAGTGGCACCTGTCTGCCTGCAACATTACCTGGCAGGGCACATCTTGGAGGTGGGTGCCAATGATACACCAGCTGAGGAGCATGCAGGTAAGGCCCCAGGGCACATTGGTACACCACTCGTGTGTATGCAATTGCAGTTGTACAGGTACTCATGCAAAACTGAGATGGCATATACTTTGTCGGCTGCTGTGTAGTAGTAATAAACTGTTGTGTAGAAGCTGTAATATTGTGTAAGTCTACTGTTGATGTAAAGTAATGCTGCACTCACCTGTTATGAATGCCACAGCTGTGGCCACTGACATCAGCTTTCTCGCACTCCTGTGTACGTCCCTCCAAGATACAACCACAGCAGCAGCCTGTAGCCGGTGAGTATGGTTCGTATTCATGCATGATGATAAACTGGGCATGTAATAGCTATGGGCTATCCCCCATGCACACATCTAATGGATCTACCCATACTGCATGCTGTACACGTTCACGTTAAGTTGCTGAGAAATGCACTGCATCACAGAAGAGACCATGCTGGGGTATAGGAAGGGTACAACAGACACATGCAATGTGCAATGTGTCCTCAGGGATGTGACATGTGGCAGGACACATGGCCTACAGTAGGGACATGTGTGACTCAACACCACCATGGCTGCAGCTGCACACAAGCAGGTTAAATAAACCTTGCAGATGTAACCCTGACCCCACAGCACTCATCACAGCAGTGTGTGCACTCCAAGGGATGTGCACATGAGTAGACCTTGCAACCATGCAGAGGTCTGGGACATGTGTAGGACACCCCTCACAGCCATGGTAAGGTCTCTGGTTGTTAGTGTAATAGTCATGTACTGGTCATACATGCACTGCTGATGTTGTGAACTGTAATGCAGACATTAGGCATCTACAACTGATAGCTGTTCACATACCATCCCAGGTATGTGTTGCTACAATGCACAGGGGCTCTGAGCATTGGAGCTGACATAACCAACACAGTACTACAGATGCATCAATGGTTTCTACACCTGCGAAGTATGGTGCACAGTACAAGGCAGGGTGCGGAACAGGCCACAGTAACACTTTGCACATGGGTGCAGTGTTAACACAAGGAGGGGCCATCACCTATCAACAAAACCCATGCCTCACACTCATGTATGCTGTTGAGCTCCATGTGTAATGCATGTTGACAGAAGGCTAATAGGAGGACTGTGTGTACAAATGTTGTGCAACTACACATGTAGGAGTGTGGGGTGTGTGTGTTACTCAGTTGCATTTGTAAGTGCAATCTAATGGAGTGTGACGATGCATGTCAGATGTTTGTGTGTGTGTGTGTGTGTGTCTGTGTGTCTGTGTGTGTGTATGTGTCCATGTATGCACAGGTGATAGTGAGATTGACCACATGGTGGTACTTCCCCTTGGAATTGTGCCGTACATGGAGTGAGACATGGGACACCAGGACAACCTGTCAGGTATGTGAACACAGAACATCTGATAGCATAACAAGGTCTGTAGCATGGCGCATGCATTGGGAGATGCAGTACATACCAGGTACACACATCATATTGCCAGCAGCAGATAGGCAACCAGCTACCCACATATGCAGCACTACAAATGCAATGGGGAATTACCACAGCACATCAGTGAGTGTTTCCAGGTAGTACAGTCATCCGCATGATGGGTTGCTTGTGCAGCAGATGTGGCATGGACTGAGCAAGACTGTAGTATGAGGCTCTGGTGTGTGACAGATGTAGTGAATGTAGCAGCCCCACCCATATAGGGTCTTCATACACCATTACTGCCCATACACAGGGTAATACAGGGTGACAGCTGTGAGGCCATGTACAACCTAGTCCACCCAGGTTGGGGAGGCGATGGAGTAACAGGTCAGCTGTGGTAACCACACGTGTAGGCATGGAGAGGGATGATATGTTAATGGGCTGTAGTGGTGCATGAATATTAGCAAGTGCCATGCAGTGTGGTGTCAGTGCCAACTGTGTCAGGTCACAGTTGGCATAGCCAGATGTCTGTTAGGCCACCACATTGGCAGATGTACCATGGTGCTCTTGGGAGGACCGAAGGTCATCTTGCCCCTGGCAGAGGTGCCACAACTTGTACCACCAGGAGCATGTTTCAGGCCATAATGGAGGCACAGGCATTTATTGAAATGCACTCCAGACAGGTACTGAGGCTGCAGAGGTCTGCGTTTGCAGCTGTAAGTGGCAACCTCCATGAACTCGTTGTTGCCTTCCATGAATATACTGAGTTCATGGATAGACAATGGGGTGAGATGGCTGGCCTCCTCGACTGTGGTATGCCTGTGCTAGAACGTGTGGTGGGAGTGGTGTGACATCTGCGTGGATGTAGGCCAGAGACACCAGCAACTGGCAGTTAACATGGATGTGCCAGGATGCACAGCCAGTCCCGTCGTGGCAGTACCAGCCCCAGCACACCACAGGGTCTGCTGTCCACACCACACCACAGCAGGCCATGTGCATGTGGCCCTGGCCAGGCCCAGGTGGGACATGGTTCCAGCGGACATATGTCATCATCAGGAGAGAGTAGCACCTCAAGGTCTGTACCTGCATGTGCCCATGGAACCCCTGGCAGGCACAGTCAATGTGTCCATGGCCAGAGGCACTGAACTGCACACCCTGCCAGGTATGGTCTGCAGCTATCCAACATTACCCATGTGGGGCAGCCACATGGCAGAACTGTGTGCATGCATACCCACACACTATGCAACCACACCTAGGGTGACTCCATACCAGCACACACCACATCACCATGCCCCAATCAAGGAACTACACCCCTCGCCCACACACATGGTGACACATGTTTGGACCACCCTCGGCCTCTGCACACCTGCAACACACCCTGCGCATATGATGATACCTGTGCCACATCCCTGTCAACCATAACATTGATGCAGGGACAGGCTAACATGGTTCTGATGCACACGGTGATGGTAATGGGGTGCCGCAATGTACCGCAGTGTAGAATGTAGTCAGGGGTAATGTGTACAGCATACATGTCAGGTAGTGTAGCCATGCAACTAGGAGGACATTCACACACCCTGTGCATATGATGATACCTGTGTCACATCCCTTCCTTCCATAACATCGATGCACAGACAGGCTAACATGGTTCTGATGCACACGGTGACTGTGATTGAGTGCCGCAATGTACTGCAGTGTAGAATGTAGTCAGGGGTAATGTGTACTGCATACATGTCAGGTAGTGTAGCCATGCAGCTAGGATGACATTCACACACCCTGTGCATATGACGATACCTGTGCCACATCCCTGCCATCCATAACATCGATGCAGGGACAGGCTAACATGGTTCTGATGCACACGGTGACTGTGATAGAGTGCCACAATGTACTGCAGTGTAGAATGTAGTCAGGGGTAATGTGTACTGCATACATGTCAGATAGTGTAGCCATGCAGCTAGGATGACATTCAAACACCCTGTGCATATGATGATACCTGTGCCACATCCCTGCCATTGATAACATTGATGCAGGGATAGGCTAACATGGTTCTGGTGCACACGGTGACTGTGATAGAGTAACGCAATGTACTACAGTGTAGAATGTAGTCAGGGGTAACTTGTACTGCATACATGTCAGGTAGTGTAGCCATGCAGCTAGGATGACATTCACACACCCTATGCATATGATGATACCTTTGCCACATCCCTGCCATCCATAACATTGATGCAGGGACAGGCTAACATGGTTCTGATGCACACAGTGACTGTGATAGAGTGCCGCAATGTACTGCAGTGTAGAATGTAGTCAGGGATAATGTGTACTGCATACATGTCAGGTAGTGTAGCCATGCAGCTAGGATGCATCTCAGCTGTTGGTAACACCAAATGATATCCCCATACTGTCATCCATTTGTGCTGTTGGCATACATGTGTCAGCAGGAGGATGGTCTGCACTCATATTGCACAGGGGTATGTCAGTGTGGTGACACCATGGCCGTGACATATGTGGTGTACAGTTGCACACATGCCACAGGTATATATAACAGCTATTGGCAGTGCAAACATGACCAGTGGCCTGCTGGTACAGGTATAATCTGCACCCTTATGTCAACCTATCCACATACACACACATCCTGACTTGGCGACACTGTGTCTAGACCCCAACCCGGGTATGTAGTGCTACTGAACTGTGTGGCTGTCATTGCACACATGACACCATCACGTGCTACATGCAGACCATCCACAGACACGTACAATATGGTAATGGGGATGTAATGTTTGTATATGGTGAATACATAGTGTGTCATACCATCATATACACATTGACCGACACATAACGGGTAGACACACATCTTAGAGACCTGGTTGTATAGTTGCTAACTAACTAGTCCATGTGTCCAATGTGTTACAGGTAGGCTGCACACAGCACATGTGTAACTGGGCCGTATCCTGTTATCTGTTACCTGTATGGGTGATGGTGACATTGGCCACCTGAGAGTGGTATGTGGGCCATATACCAGGTGTACCATGGTGTAAAGACAGTGTATACAGCACCCACATACCCCACTGGATATTGTATACACTAGAACCCAACTAGATACTCTGACATAGCCACTATCACACAGTGGCCATGATGCAAAAGCAACCCATTATATATCACAACAGTGGTACCACAGGGATATGCATGTGATGCACATGCCACAGGCATAATAGGGTGGTGCATTGCATTGCCACACCTATGGATGACAACAACAATATCCATACTACTGTGTGGCAATGTGTATTGTAATAGGAGTATGTGGACTCAGACTGGTGTACCCTACAGATATGCACATATACACACATGTGGCAGACCTCAATGGAATTCCCATGCCTACCAACCCATTGGTGCAACACTGTTGTGCTGATACTGCAAGGTACATGTAGCTGTTAGGGAGTGGAGTGTAACAGGCTACATGTTATGTTAATGGGGTTGAGAGGCACCACACACTATATGAGTCGTACAAATAGGCATCCCCCCAGCCAAACACATCTGCCCTGCAATACACTACCAAGTGTTGGTGATCCCATAACCAGGGCCAATGGCAACATGGGCGCACAATGTTACCTGTACTACATCCCACCTATATGATGTCAGGATGTTATTGATAACATATCATGCAGTACATTCTGGCTCCCATGGGGAATGTATTATGTGGATGCCATCAACATTACCAGGCTTCAGATAAACAGACACAGATATGCAGATACAGGTATACATATACATAATTATATATATATATATGTGTGTACATAAACATGTGACTACACATACACATGCAGTTATATGTACAGTACAAAACATAAGCGGTAGGCACACACAATATGGAACAGCCACTATGCCTACAGTTGACCCCTGAACAACTGGACACTGTATGTGTCACCCACACAAATGACAATTGTTGCCTGTAACATACACCCACAGAGAGGTCATAGGAGAAACAACACCCACAGGTTTGCTGACATAGTAACCTGTCATTGTGTACTATTACAGCTCTACATGCCATGCCATATAGCTGTTCAGACACTGACAAATATATCAATGGAGTGATGCTACAGTGGACCAGTTACACTCATACAGTAGGTTGGAAAGGTTCACAGGTGTTGCTGTCCAGGCCAAGCCATTCACATTGTAAAATAGGAAAGACACACTGGGCCACAGGATACCTAACAATCGATAGTATGTACTCCAGGTGTGTAGCTCAGCAGCCTCTGTCTACACACTGTACAAACACAACAGATGGCATAACAGTCTTATGACCACATGGGTTGTAACTGCTACATAACTTGGCATAACTGACACCATCATGTGCACACCAACACACAGAACAGTTTGTATGGCAGGGGGCAGTAGTCCTGCAGTACCCAGATCCATGACAGTAATGTGTATATAGGTGAAGTATGTGGTACTGTACATCCAGATACCTTAAGGCAAGGTGCTTCCCCCTAGACCCAATTATACAGGACCATATACCACTGTTACATACACTGGGCTCTGCAGTGCATGAGGGCACACATGTATTGTGTAGGTGGTGCCCATACATATATGGCCCCAGTCCCACCATGTGTGTGGGGATTACAATGGCAATAGACTGATGGCAGACATGGCAGTGTGTTATACTCCCAGCCCACTATGGATCAACCACTGACAACATGACATATGTGCACAGCTTGGTATGTAGGTGATGGACAGAGGCTGGAATACAGGCACATATGTGGACAACTATTTCCATACAGTACGCAAGGTACAGGTGTTACAGGATAGTCTGTAACATACCCTTAGTCAGGGAATTGCTGGTATGGATGGTCATGGATGTAGCCATGTACCGGTAACATACAACACACACACTGCCAGTGTATTATCTGACACAAGACCTGTGTGGTGGACAGACAAGACATGATAGGAACAGCTCTGGCTGGCATGAGGGTAGGCCCACAGTTGTGTGCTATGCAGACGGACTGCATTCCATGGCAAACTAGTATGTACACCCACATCCTGTAACACCAGTACTGTACAATGCATAACACAACTCCACTCACAGTCTGTCTGTACTTCCTGATCCTCCTACAAATATGTGGCTGCCATGAGTGTGCCAGTTCTCCTGTATGGGGTATTGCTACATGCTGTCGGTAGCACTGCTGCCCACACATGGGATGGATGCCCATCACAGAGGAGATGTAATGGGACCACGCACACATGATGTGGGGATCAATAGTGGATGGTTGCCATGACAGTGTTAAATGGGTGTAGTACACATGTGTAATCATATATCTGGCTATCTGGATATGTAAATGTACATATATTCCCACCATAGTTCCTGGACATGAAGTGTAGGTCAACCCCAGCCTGTATGTTCCCAATGTCGTAGTTGCAGGGGATGTGAGGTATCTCTAGCAGGTATACTAGTAGGCTATTGATACTGTCATTGGGGTTGTCTTCACAGACATGGTGTGTGTGGCAGGTTACATCTGCTCATAACATTTGTGCCATTGGTTACTGAACTACATCCAAAAGACATCAGTGTACAGTACTGCTTCTAGCATGTAATGCTGCTGTGGACTGCAGCAGAGATATTGGCCAATATATGTGGGGGTCTGACACAGTCTGTACATTCCAGAGGTATACACATATGCCCTTAGTGCTACACATGTGTATCATGCCTGACAGTATGGATGTGGATGGCCATGTAGATGGGTATAATACATGACAACAGGTATATAATGTTCACCATAGGTCATGCATTCACACAACCCTGCCTGGCCTGTAACAGTATGACCACTGGTACAGGGGTGCCATGGCCACATACTGCACAATAGGTATTGACATACATCTGCACTGCATCCCACTGCCCTGACTGACATACTTGACTGTTAGGGGAGGTCCAGCAGCAGGACATCTGGCTAGTATCTGCACATGACATCCTACTGGTTAGGTACACTCAACTGCTAGGCATGTCACAATGCACTGTGCAGGCTGCAGGCAGACTGGCTTAACACTGGCGTACACCTCCCAAGGGGGGAATGCACATGCACCTGCATATACATCAGGCTTCACAGGCATATCACAGCACAGGGTAGGATACACCTGTTTGACAGTGCATATCCACAACCAATGTGAACATAGACACAGCCACATATGGTTAGCTAGCATGGTATAGCAGTATATGGACTATGTGTTCAAAACCATCCTCATATGTGCCACTCACAGACTGCCCTACATATACTGGCCTGCTACACAGTTTGGTCAGGTGGCTGTCTGTGGTATGGGACACATGTGTTTATGGCCCTACAAACATGTACGCCACTACAGTACCATATGGTGGGGCAGCATGTAACATCTGAAAGTAGGGGAACTAGAACAATGTCATCTACCACAGTCTGTACACAGGCTAAGGTACATATCAACACTACACACACTGCCAACATTCACCATAGGTACACAGACATCAGTACTGTATGAACATCCTCAGAATAGTCAGGTAATGTAATGTAATGTAACCCCTACTGTACATAACATGTGTAGCAGTCATATATATCCGTGGCTTGTTCTCAGATATGATGCCACAAAGTACAGTGTACAGCACATATGCACCACTTCATGCATGACATATGTACAAAGGTTGACAGAGGTGTGGCTGGGAGCACATACACAGGGCCAATATTGACATGTTGCTGTGATGACCACATACATTTACTGTTGTTACAGGGTTGTTGCAACATATATCCTTTGAGGGATATGACATATTTGACTACCACAGCTTTCCCCATCTACTGAGTGCAATCCTCACACTACCTTCAGCAGTTGACAGCTAGATGCTCCGTGGGTGACACATGCAGCCATGGACACAACACTGCCCAGGCTGCAGATGACCCTGCAGATGGAGATTCCCCATCAACATGGAACTGACATGGCAGGTATTGAGACATGTACATCAGCCATATCCAAACACTGTGAAAGCAGCATTACTCCAAATGCTGTATAGCAGCACTTACAGGCTGTAGTCAGGTCAGGCACATCCACCTCCCGTTTGATGCACTGTTTCTACATTGTATGTTGTTAGAGATACACCGCAATCCATCTGGGATGCTGTTTGGCACACAACAGATCTAGTTCCTGCTCACAGTGGGTGACAAGGGCAAACACCGCCATGATGTTCCTGGATATTGGAGTGTGTTTCCATACAAGTGGTGATGGGGATGTTACCACAGCTGTTTCACATGCAATAAGCTAGGGGAGGGCTACGATTTGTGCAGAGGCCATCAGCTGATCATGAGCATTACTTACATTACACATGCTGCTGCCTAAGCAAAGCAGGTGTAGGTCTCCACATCCACCTGAGAGGGGGTGGGGGACACAGACAGAGGCTAATACATGTCAGGGAGGGGTGGGAGGGTAAAACTGAGGCATGGGTGTGTCACACACCTAGCAGCACAGGGTATCAAACCCCTGATGACTATGTAGTGCTAGCACAGTTTGCTGCAATTATTGGATGTGCCACATGGGTTACCTGTTGTAGAGCACTCAGAAGATATATGTGATGGTGAGTGACATCTGCAACAGGGATACAGTAGCTGTACAGTAGGTGACATACACATGCCTGTCAGCATGAACAGGTGCCAGCGTCAACACAGCCACATTCTCACAAGGACACACACACATTGACACACATGGCAGGGCCAGGTGTACAACTCATCAGTTGTGGGATTGCCACATCACATCACTGTGCAGGTATCCCATGCACCACACAGGTCATACGGGTGCTGTATGGGCGAAGGGTATGGGAAGGTGTCTGACATCAGACAGCATGCTACAGTATGCCCATGGGGGTTGTAGGAAGTGTGGATGTGAACATCTGCAGCATGCAACACACACACAAACACACAGGGTGCCACTACTGACATGCATGTGTGCATGTCTGCACAGGTGTGTGGTGTTCGACTGTGCCAGACAACTGTCCACGGCTAGGTGATGGGTGCATGTTGGCATCAAGCCACATGACGATGGTCTGCATTGTGGCTCAGGGATGTAGTGCCTGCATTTGCCCACACAGGGGGGTATTGTATCCCCCCTCCAGTCACCTGGATGACTACTGTGTGTGGGCAATGCTGTGCATCACTTGCCATGTCTGTGCTCCTTTGTCCATGACATGGACTGCATCTGGGATGTGCACACCTCCCACATGCATGTACAGTGACATGTAGAACTGTACCTGGGGTGTCTACCTCTCAACTGTACAGATTTTCCTTGTTTTCTATCAACTTTCTAAGTTTGTAAGAGCAATATCTAAAAATTGTCCCTATTTGTACCACTTTTTTCATGACTTTGTCCAGATTTCTTACTCTAAGAGGTTGAGAGGTGACTGGAACACAGATTATCATCAGATGTACAAGTCCTGCCCACCTGTGGTGGGAGCTGATAATGGCCAGCAGCTTTACCCTACACCTACATGGTGTGCATGCTATCAGCATTCCTTGGTGTCAGTGGCATCTGTCCATACAGGCATGTCATCAGGCATGGTATGTCCATTGTGGGTCACATGTGATGGCATCACAGGTGGTGCAGTTGTCCACTGGAGAACAGGGGGGAGGTGCACTGTCTGCATGTACGTGCATATTGGACAGATGGACTGGGTGTCATGCCCTCTGGGGCCCACCACTGTCACTCCATAGTTACTATCAGTGGCCAATGTGCAGTGTACTACTTACATATTGGTTGTTACCTAGGCATGTGTGTGTGGTATGGCACATGGGGGGACAGTGTGTTCTGGGTAATACTGGGGTTGCTAACTGTGATTCCCTGGCCTTGATGTCACATGTCTGGGTATGGCTCTGCACTACACACACCACTGTAAAGATAAATCCAATAAATAACACAACGCTGAGCAAAAAACGACCTTTATATCACAAACACAAAGCTTTCAGGTATTTCACCCTTTCTCAATGCTTTAACACAGGTTCACATAAAAACAGCATTTAAATAGGAGCCATAAACCACATGACACACAGCCCAAATATCATGTGATAGAATTAACTTAATAGAATGCATCAATCTAAAAATCAATACTAAAAATCAATACATAACAGTAATACATAAAATTATGTCAATATATTAGTTACAAATTAGTTAAAATATACAAAATGACATTCAAAGTCTTACTTTAACTTTGTGCACTGTAATTTAGTCAAAACAGGTTTTAAAGAGACAGAAGAATTCAAACCTGGATGTTTATCTGCTGAAAATCTAATGATCCATTCAAATTCTCTGACCTCTAATAAATTTCCAATATCACCTCCTCTAACAGATAGTGTAACAGCATCAATTACTCTAAATTTAAATCTATGACCTAAACCATGTGTGCTAATGTGCTTAAACAGTGCATTATTTCCACAGGCTCTTCTAATTTCAGACTTGTGTTCTATTATGAGTTCTTTTAATCTCCTAATAGTTTTTCCAATATAAAATGAACAGCATGCTATGCATGTTGCTAAATAAACCACATTATTTGTATTACATGTGGCCGAGATATTAAATGTAAATTCCTTATGTGTTAATGGATGCAAAAATTTACTATTATCAGATGACCCACATAGAATGTCATCACAACAACTACAATTACCACATATAGAGGTACCTTTCTTTCTTAGGACACAGGCAAAATCAGCTTCCGTTCTAAAATCTTTATAACATAACATGCTCTTTATAGTCTTCATATTTTTATAAGCAAACTTAGGTTTATCATCCAAAATTGCCCTAATTTCATTGGATGCCATTAGTACTGTCCAATATTTACTAATAATATTCCTTACTGATCTTGTCCTAGTATTATATGAGGTTATATATCTAAGCTTCCCTTCCCTACTAACATCACTCAAGCTACTATTTTTATATTCACCATTAGACAAGAATATGGGTATAAAGGTAGTCAACCTATTTGTTATTACTTGGGTCTTACTATCAAGCAGAATATCAGGATCATATCCACTATCTAAGAATTCTTGGTATACCTCATCTAGCTGTTCCAAAAATCGTAAATCATCAGTGTTAAGTCTACTAATCCTACTAAATTGTGCCATAACAATACTTTTAAAAACATGAGGGGCATGCATGCTGGACCCATGCAAATACCTCCCTGCATTAACTTCCTTTCTATAGACACTTGTATTTATTACACCATCACAATAATCTATACTAACATCCAAAAAGTTTATCAAACTGTCGGAACAATCCATTTTAAATTTTAAAAAACTAGTTGTATTGTTCAAATAGCATAAATACTCATGTAAATCTCTAGAGGACCCCTTCCAGATCAAAAAACAGTCATCTACAAATCTTTGATAAAAGCACACATTAGGATTTATAAATTCTTTCCCATTAAATACATAAAGTTTTTCCCATTGGTATAAGACCAAATTTGCATATGTATTGGCTACCGGTGTGCCCATGGCTACACCGGAAAGCTGTAGATAAAGCTGTTTATTGAATAAAAAGATATTATTATGTAACACCAAATCTAGTAGAGAACAAATGTTCTCTATATGTCTGGCTGTAAATGACGAAGAATGTACCAAAAATTCACGTATGGAGTTAATACCATATTCATTTGGAATTACTGTGAATAAAGAAGTAATGTCAAGCGTAACAAAAATTACATCCTTATTCATATTCACATCATTAAAGGCTATATACCATTGCTTTAATTTTAAAAGAAAATCTATTGTATCTTTCAGCACAGTTTCACAGGAAAATAAAAATGGATACAATTGCTTCTGTAAATAAACAGAAATAGGCTCCGTTATCCAACCATTTCCCGAAACTATCGGGCGCATAGGTGGATCATGCCAAGATTTGTGGATTTTCGGTATGCCATATAACTGTGGTATAGTTGGACATGTAACTGTAAAATAATGAAATAAATCTAAATCTATGTCTCCTGATAACTGCAAGTCATAAATAAACATGTTAACATCACTAACACATTTCTTAACATCTGAGTATGTTATAACTTTGAACACCGAAGTGTCTAATAGTAATTTTGAGACAGATGAAAAATAATTAGCCCTATCCATTAGCACAGTGGCACCCGCCTTGTCTGCCTGTTTAATGACTATATTTGGATTTCCCTGCATCTCTTTTAAAGCTACAAACTCAGGATAAGTCAAATTATAATTCTTTCTATCAGTCTCAGAATACAAGCATCTTAAATCTTTCTTACATAAATCATGAAACGCAGTGATAACAGGAACATAAACAGGAATAAAGGTACTACGTCTTTTGCAGCTCAATTGTGTAGAACCAGTACTTTTAAACAATAACTTTAAACTTACATTTCTAGAAAATTGTTTAAGATCTACTAATGCAGTCACTATATTGTCACTTGCTGTGGGTATAAACCCAAGTCCTTTACGCATCAAACTGAAATATGCAGCCTCTAAAACAAAGGCAGAAAGATTTAAACAACTTGCCACTATCTTCGGACTATTTTCATCTGTTTTGCTGGACTATTATTCCTCCGTTTCGTAGACTGTGTTATTTCACTCGTGGTCGACCTTCCTCTCGAACTAGAATGCTCATTTACCTTTTCAGCTTGATTCAATTGAAAGGGCTTATGAAAAAAAGTAAGCGTAGATTGATGTAAGCCCTTCATTTCATCAGTCTTCTTACCCACAACTGTATTCACCACGCTCGTAGACACACCTACATCACCATTTCTGTCTTCTGTTTGTGACGTTAGTGTAGTAGGCATGGTTTCAACTGCACAACCAGCCGGTAAAGTCATAGACTTCTCACGAGATGTGGATTGAGAATGCAGTTCAGGGAAGTCATCTAAACTATCCAAATTAGGTTTTCGCAAAACAGAACAAGTAACATCATTTTTCATATTTGTGCCACTATGTCATTTTTGGGCCAAGAAGAAATATGACCTTTCTGAAAGTCCCCCATGTCCCTCAATAATTTTCGTTTCTTGACTGCTTCCAGTTGATCATCAAGCATATGCAGCCTGTCTAACATTTGTTGATACTTCGGAAGCAAATCCTTAAAGCATGGCATTATAGTTAAATCAGTCTCCATACTAACTATTTCTTGTTTCAACTCTTCTTCAGTACTAGAGAAGAATTCTGTCTCTTTAAAACCTGTTTTGACCAAATTACAGCACACAAGTTAAAGTAAGACTTTGAATGTAATTTTGTATATTTTAACTAATTTGTAACTAATATATTGACATAATTTTATGTATTACTGTTATGTATTGATTTTTAGTATTGATTTTTAGATTGATGCATTCTATTAAGTTAATTCTATCACATGATATTTGGGCTGTGTGTCATGTGGTTTATGGCTCTGCACCCCAGCCTCTCAGCCATATCACGTGTTACCCCTGTACAGTGGACATTGTGATATATAGTATGGCCATCATATAAGAAAATGCAAAATCCGCTCCACATTGGCCACAGGTGTCACACAGTCACAACCCTACACAAGATACGGGTTAGAAACACACAATTACACACACATACACACACACACCTGTCATGTTTGGGAGTAGAACCCCTACCTAACTAGTGTATGACACTACAGCACTACGCAGTTATAGTAAGAGCCACGGATATTACTGGGGTAGTCCTTGCCCAAAAGTATATTTCACACTGACTGACATCAGCAGGATTGCCAAATTAGGGCTTTGAAATGACTGCGAAAGACTAGCCTAAAATGCATTGCTCCCAACACAAATAGTGACACACACAATACATCCGGAACTGCCATGTGTAGGGATGGAACCCAACCACACGTCTAATTCACACTACAGCAGTACGCAGTTACAACATGCACTACAGAAATTACTGGGCTACAGCTTTCCCAGGGGAGTATTTCTAGGTGGGTGACATCAGCAGCCCTGCCAAAGGTGGGTATGTGAAATGTACAGGGTGTGAGTAACCTAAAAGCATTGCTCTCTACACAGTCAGACATGCATGCATACACACACAGTTGGCAGGTTGGGGACTAGAACTCCCAACTAACTCCTTAATCACACTATGGCCATATGATGTTATGGGCCATGCTACAGAGATTACTTAGCTACGATCATCCCAGAGGTGTATTTCAAGTTGCATGACATCAGCAGCCTTGCCAAATGAGGGTATTCGACTTGTAAGGGGTGTGAGTAGCCTAAAAAGCATTGCTCTCTACACATTCAGTGACATACAGACATGCACACATAGACTCACACATGCACAGTTGCCACACCTGGGGTTTGACCTTCTATCTACCTACCTTATCACACTATGGCAGTACATAGTTACAGCATGTGCTACTGAGATTACTGGGCTAGAGCTCTTCCAGGGGAGTATTTCTAGGTGAGTGACATCAGCAGCCTTGCCAAAGTTGGGTATGTGAAATGTACGGGGTGTGAGTAACCTAAAAGCATTGCTCTCTACACAGTCAGACATGCACGCATACACACACAGTTGGCAGGTCAGGGGCTAGAACTCCCAACTAACTCCTTAATCACACTATGGCTATACGATGTTACAGGACGTGCTACATAGATTAATCGGCTATGATCGTCCTAGAGGTGTATTCCAAGTTGTGTGACATCAGCAGCCTTGCCAAAGGAGGTTATTTGATTTGTAAGGGATGTGAGTAGCCTAAAAAGCATTTATCTGTACACAGTCAGTGACAGACAGACATGCACACATACGCACACACAGACTCACACTCGCACAATTGCCATGTCTGGGGTTTGACCTCCTACCTAACTACCTTATCACACTACAGCAGTACGTAGTTACAACATGCGCTACGGAGATTACTGGGCTACAGCTGTCCCAGGGGAGTATTTCTAGGTGGGCGACATTAGCAGCCTTGCCAAAGTTGGGTATGTGAAATGTAAGGGGTGTGAGTAACCTAAAAGCATTGCTCTCTACACAGTCAGTGAGAGTCAGACACACACACACACACACACACACACACACACACACACACACACACACACACACACACACACACACACACACACACACACTTGCCATGTGTGGGGTTAGAACTCCTACCTAACTAGTCTATCACACTACAGCAGTACGAAGTTATGGGATGTGTCACATAGATTACTGGCCTACAAGTCTCCCAAAGGTGTATTTCACATTGGATAACCTCAGCAGGCTTGTCAGGGTACTGCTATGGGGTGGCCAGTGTGTGCATGGCCCATACACCATTCATGTAAGGGTGACACACCACAGGAGGCCACACACAGGGTCATATGTCACATTTGCATGTCTAGGGCAACTAGCTGACTATGTCCTTTTACAGCCATGTTGCACAGCTGGCATGTGGACCACATAGTCTGTGGTGCTGACAGGTACTGGCCACTAGTAACTGCAGTGTGTGACATCTGCAACTGATGTGTTTGGGGCCCTTTGGCTGTGTGCTTGGTGGGACAGGTGTGGATGGCTCCTTGTCATGGTCACCCTCTTCCACTCATCTATATCCATCTACGTTTGTCGTATTATGGTGTGTTGTCCTTACATATATGTCTGCATTCCTATCCACTGTGTGTGCAAGGCATGAGTGGTGCATACTGACATGTGTCTGCAGTAACTATTGCAAGCGCTGGATATGTCTGATCCACTGATGTTTGCATACATGACCTTCAAGTGTTTAAGTGTGTGAGCATGCCCAGTATGACCCTTCAGTATGTTGATGACTGACATTGTCTTCATTTCTGTGTGTGTGTGAGCATGCCTAGTAAGGCCATCTGTTATGCATGTGTGGAGCATGTCCGGTGGTTTGTACTGCATAGCTGACATTTGTGTTGTACACAGACAAGTAGCATGCTGTGTCTGCAGGGTATCCACCGATCATTTGGCATTGGCTGTTGCAACATGTCTGCATAGCGGGAGGGTACACCTGACTATTTCTATGTTTCTACACAGGATGGGGGGGTGCACCTGATTGTTACTGTATTTCTCTGTGAGGTGGGAGGCCACACCTGACAGTTGTACACATTTGCTAGGACTGTAGTGGTATGTCCTGTAGTCCGATTCTGTCAGTGGTCTTACCCATCATGCTGGCTACACCATTCCAGTGTACTTCTGTTCTTAGCTTTTGATTGCATACACATTAGTTTCTGACTTCCTAGCTGTCACAACTGACATCCCACTACCTGGCCTGCTGTGGTCTGTCCGTGTAGGCCTGGGTGGGGGTCACCCATACTCTTCATTCAGAGGCCATAATATGGCATTTGTTTGTGTTTGTCAACACCTGCCCTGCTGGCTGTGACTGTTGTTGGGTATGTGACCCCATCTCCTGACTGGCATGTGTGAGTCACTTATCCTGTGGATGTCCCTGTATTGCAGGTGATGCTGCAGGGAATACCCTGCTATGTCAGATGCATGTAGCACACTGCCTACACATGATTAGGCACAAGTAGTGTAATGTTTGGCATCCCTTTTACTGTATGTGAGAGTCAGAGAGAGGTGCTATTCCCTGGGTCCCTCCCTTGTCAGTGTATGTGCTATGCGTTGCCTCTTTGCCAGGGCCAGAGCATACTGGGCATGCCTCCTTTTGCCTACTGGGGCAGGCTCAGGTCGTTCCTCCTCCGAGTCACTCTGTGCCTGTGCAGGCCTAGGCATTGGTGGGGGCCTATATGACCCTGCCCCTTGCTGCTCCTGCTGCAGCTGTTTCTGCAGGGTCATATTGTGTAGCATGGCACATACAAGGATGATTTGGGTACATGTAGTTGGTGAGTACTGCAAGGCTCCACTGGATGTGTTCAGGCACTGGAACTGTGACTTGAGCATCCCAAACAGATGATTTTTGTTTTGTGTGTGTGCCTCATTATGGAGTTCTTGTATGGGTGTGTGTGCGTTTCTGATGGGTGTCATCAGCCATGGGTCCAGTGCGTATCCAGCATCCCCCACTAGGTGACCATGTGGGATGTCCCCATTGGCAAATTTCTGGTACAGCTGCATCAGATGCCAGATGTGGGAATCGTAATAACTTCCAGGGCAGCCAGCACACATGTTCAGTATTATGCCCTGAGCATCGCACACAACCTGGCAGTTGATGCAGGGGAAGCCCTTGTGGTTGATGTAGACCCTACCGTGCTCACCGGGTGGTACTTTGATGCATATGTGCGTGCAGTCTATTGCACCCATTACCTCAGGGTATTCCGCTATTTGATGGAAGAGACGCATACTGCTGGCCAACACCTCATAGGTGAGGGGGAAATATACGTGCTCACCGACATATGCTGCCATGACATCCAGGAACTGGTGGAGTACCCTGGATGCTGATGCCTGTGAGATCCCCATCATATCCCCAGTTGGCCTTTGGAAGGTACCTGTAGCTAGTATTCTTAGGCCTACAAATACCTTCGTTTCCACTGGGATGGGTTCCCCTCTGTTAGTTCTGTGTGTCAGGCATGGCCGGCACAGCTCAACAATCTGCTCTAGGAGGTCCCTGTCCAGACTATAGCACTCCACTATCTCCAGCACATGTAGCCCTTGGTAGGTCCCCCTGGGTCTGTACGCAGCAGCATTCCCATCCTCGCTACCCTAAGCCTCTTCGACAAGTTGTATGATTTTGCTGTTGTGAGTGTTAAAAGTTCCCTGCTTGGTTATACCGGTGGTGTAGGGTGTGGGGAAAAATGGAGGGGTAGGTGTTTGCATAGTTTATAGTGGCATTCTGAGCTGGGCTGGTCTGCTGCCTGTGTAATTGGCTGGTTCTGATCCATTTAACCTGGCAGCAAACCTAGTACCCCTTGATTAACTTTCTACTGCTGCTTTCCCTTCCCATTGCCCTTCTGATTCATCCTGGGGCACGCTGCGCAATCGGTGTACTTCAATGTGGACACTGCTGCTATTTCCTGTGTTCACTTCCTTTATCTTCCTGTAGATCCCGTTGCGCGGCACACACACCCGCTTACACTGTGTCATACGTGCTGGGCAGGTTTAGACACACCTCCTGACTTTGCTGTTCTAAGCTGGATGCAACCCCAAGCCACAGGGCTCCAATCCACTGACAGTATGCCTGACACTCCCACACATGATGTCACCTACCTCCTAGTCTTGCACTCAGCTATTCATACTCATGCACTGTTGTGACCTGCCTCACATGCTGGGGAAAACTGGAATTCACTATTCTTCCCCTCATTTGCATAGAAGCATAGTCACATGTGTCACATTGTGCCTTCCCCCTTAGCAACCACTACTAACTGGCCAGGTTGTCTTTTGCCTGTGATTGACTTGCATGGTGAAATACTGATTTTAGTTAGACTGTTTTTTTTTAGGTTTATTTTCTTATTTCCCCACCAGTCCCATTTGCACGCCGCTGCCCTATGCTTCAATGGACGTGATTGACGGACATATCATAAAAGTTGTATTTTGTACATTTGGCACTGTTTGTAATGCCAATGGCCTTCAACTTGGCCATTGGCATGCTTCCTCAAAGCTTTGCAGCCTTTATTTGAAGCTGTCATAGCTCTGTTTTGGAGTTTGCAGTACCATACTTGGTTACTAACCGAGTACATTTCTGCATATTACGCTAGTCCTGCACGCCCTGATTCCTGCTTCCTGGATGGCAAATTTACCTTATTTGCATGGATTTCACCTGCAAATGGGGTGATTTGTATATGGGGGCTGGAGACGTGCAGCACTAGTGCTACAGTGCTTGCACACATCAGACGTGCATGTACGTGGATCGCTCGGCTGCCATATTGGCAAAATTTCATCTAACACTAATCATGCACGCCGTGCAAGCTTTTGAGAATCAGCGGGATATTCTATAACTTTTCTTTTTTATACAGCATATTTCGTTTTACTGGCAAGGTAAGTCTCCACAAATCTTGACGTTCTACTTTTTGATTACATCAGTTGCTTCTTATTCTTACAGCTTTAATTTTTTTGCCTGCTAGATTTTCTCATAGTTTTACATAGTAATATTTTATCATTACATTCTTACACCACACTTTTCTAGCTTTTCTATGTCAACAATTTTTATTTTCCATAAAAATATTTTTCTTGGTAACATTTCATGGTCTATATTACGTGATCAAACTTTTAAAAGTTCGAATGTCATATGGTCGACACCATATGATTGAACATTTAAAAGTTCAAATGTTTCAATGGAGATCTCCATACAGTATGGAATGGGAAGATTTCCCTTTCCTGCACTGTAGTGCGATCTCAGAGTTGGTATATTTAAAGAGTGGGGTGTGTGGAGGGTACAGCCCCCCATGTAGGGGGATGAAGGGTGACTTGACCCCTTCTTAAAACATTCAGGAAGGTTTTTTTCTGTGGTTTATTTTTTTATTAGATTTTTGAACTTTTAAAAGTTCGATCATCTGATATAGACACCATTTTATTTATTCATTTATACACTCTTTTTTCTCTTTTTTACCATACCCCAAAATGTATTGTACTTATATTTATGAAGTTTTACTATTAATCTCTCATTTTTTTAATTTATCCACTTTAACACTTTGTACAAATTTAATGAAGCAGTGTATATCACTGAGTTAATTAACCCTAAATCTCCTTCTTCTTTATTTACATAGCAAATTCTTCTTTTTACTAGGTTTAATCTAGAATATGATGATGTGAGGTAGTGCCATCTGTGTGAGGGAGAGTAGGGCAGTGCATGTGTAACATATGCCAGCATAGCTAGCTGGAGTTTTGTAAAGAATTTTATGTCATTTGACTATCACACTGATTTGTACAGATGTTTGTGTTAAAAATGCATTTGTAAAGTTGCATGGGTTAAAATATGTCAATAGTGGGTCCTGTTGGACAGAAAAGAGATATACATGTATGCCATACAGTATTATTGTAACTGATTAAATATAAATGTTTTAACAGAGAATTCTGGAAGGGAAGAAGTTAATCTCAGTCCAGCTAATTTTTAAAGACAGGTTGAAAATTAAATGAGCTGGTTTAGGCCAGGGGTGTCCAACCTTTTGGCTTGCCGGGGCCGCACTGAGTGAACAGAAATGGTCTTGGGAGCCGCATATAAAATATGTCATATAGTTAACTCTTTCGTTGCTGCGGAAGACCACAGTCAAACTCCTGGCTGTACTGTAGGTGCATTTGAACAATGAATAAATGTAATAAATGCCTAATATTTGCCTTAAAATTCTAATTCCCGTTCCAATTCTAATTCTCTAATCTAACAGTTAACTCTAACATCTTAGTTAATATATATATATATATATATATATATATATATATATATATATATTTTTTTTTTTTTTTTACAAATAAACAGATATTCACTACAGAACTAGCATTTCTCACTGGGAAAACCACTTCAGCAGTCCAAATGCATAAAATATCAACATCAACAGTCCTACAATACTAGAATCCACAAAAATAACCCAACATATTTGCAATAAAGTAAAGAATTCACATTATTGACTTAATAAAACAATTCTGAATAAGCTGCAAGAGGGTCTCACCTAAACAAATAACTGGTGACAGAAATATGGCCTCAAGCTAAATGCCAAAAAATGCATCATCATCCCCTTTAAGGAGAGTGATGTCCCCACAAATTATCACATTCATAACAATGTTGTAAGCACGCAATCAGTCATACAGTACGTGGGCACCCAGGTTGATAGAAACCTGACTTTTGACTACCACGTTGTCTCCATTGTATGGAAAGCTTTTTACATGGCCCACTTCATTAGTAAGGGTATCTCATCCAGGGACAAGGAGGTCATAACATCCCTGTATTCTTCCTTTACAAGAGCCATTATTGAGTGCAATGCCCCTTTTGGCATGTGCCTCAGCAAAACACCCTGCCAAAAGAAAGACTACAACCATTTCTGACCAAAAAGGTCAAAGGGCTAAGTTCACTTAGTTATCCAAACAGACTAAAAAGCTTCTTGCTTTCCTCTGTCTCTCACTGGCCCCTATAAATTTCATCACTGGCTTGCTTTCCAGGCTAAGAAAGATCTTGCCTTAAGAGACTTCCTCTACCTCAGAAATACTGGTTATATTTAAAACGCTCACTACAAAGACCACAGCCTTCACTGCAACATAAACAAGCCACTTTGTATGGACAGGTTCTTGACACAAAAGCCTTCAACTTCTGTAAAAAGCTCCTCTCATCAAACAATGTAGTTCAGCAACACGACAACTGGATGGCTAGATGGATAGCCATGAATGTAGTCCTTGGGAAAGTAGCATAGCCTTCATCAGACCAGATGGAAAATCCACATACTAACCTTTCCCAGCAGGATGGCTAAGATCTAATATTGGTTACTCAAGTCTACTTGCCCAAGAAGAGGGGCCTGTTTAACTAAGGATTCCATTTGCAAAAATATATTCAGTATACATATTAAATCTCTCTCTCTTACACACACACACACACACACACACACACACACACACACACACACACACACACACACACACACACACACACACACACAAAATAAGCCCCTACTTGTAAAATAGGCAACCTCAGTAATCACATGACCCCCACTCACTGAATGAAATTGTCTGGAAGTCAAAATATCTGAAAAACATTATAATAGAGATGGATTCATCCATGCAATTTCCCACCACCAAAAGGACCATCAATAAATCAACAAACAACTGCTCGGCAAAAAGTAAATCAATAAGAAAACCAATGCTACACACTGGTGTAAACATATAACTTGTGTCAATCCCCAGGTTAATCCATACCAAAAGATTGTTTCAGAGCTTCAGCTATGCACAAACAGCTTTCTCCTGAAAACTTGTTAACTCACTGATATTTGCCTTGTTGTAATTATTAGTTCCATCATATCTCTCACTAATATCTAAAGAATCATTTTAGTCCTGGTTATAGAATGACATCACATCTAGTCTCCTGACTCTGGTACAATACACACAGAGAGCTTTGCTAAGATCCATAATGTCAAAGGCTATAAGGATTTTCTTACAGATCTGATTGCAGCCAAAGACAAGAAATGTCTAGAAAAAAACAGGGCTAAGAATCTTACTGTATTGTCCTTAGGGGTGAACTAATTGCTACCTTGGAAGGGTAGAAGTTTTTTAAATGACTTTATAGCTTTCAGATGCTGCAACAGATCTTAGCAAAGCTCTCTGTGTGTATTGTACCAGAGTCAGGAGACTAGATGTGATGTCATTCTATAACCAGGACTAAAATGATTCTTTAGATATTAGTGAGAGATATGATGGAACTCTCACAACAACAATTTGTTTTTTGGAACCTGACAGGAAAGATCTTGCCTTGCTGTAGTAAGTAACTTAAATAAGGAACAGTAATTCTTTAGTTAGTCAAGAAAATATAGTGAGATTAGTTACATATTGTTTTTCTGCATCTGTGTGAATCTATCCAACTGTATTATTTTTATATTACCTGTGATTGAAACTCTGCTGTTTATTGTAACTATATATATTCTCATGTTTTCTATTTTATTATTTATAATTAAATATTTCTATACCTTTCATTGTGGCTGGTCTTTTAGAGAACACTTTTAACATTTTAACAATACTTAGGCTTATTTTAGTGACACTGTGGCTGCTCCTGAAAACCTTGCTGCATTAGTCAAACTCTACCATGTGTATTAGTATTAATTTTACTCAGTATAATTGGATACCCTTGTAAGAACCTTGCAGTAACTGACTGGTAGTAGTGTAATTACCTTATAGTCTGGGCAGAGGGGGCACAGATGTTAAATCCTGTGTGTGTGTGTGTGTGTGTGTGTGTGTGTGTGTGTGTGTGTGTGTGTGTGTGTGTGTGTGTGTGTGTGTAAAGCAAATATCCAAGTGGATATACCAGCTACTCGGAACAGGGACACCAAACTCCAAAGTGGTCAGTGTGGAGTCTTATTTAGGGTCTGGAGAGAGATAGAGAGTGAGAGAGAGTCCAGCACATGTCTGGAGTGTGCTTCCCTGAGAGCTGCATCTGAAAATACTGTGTGTATCCATTTTTGTTCCTAGTGGCTGTCCGTTACTGGTTTCAGTGGTGAGGACTGAAGCTCCTTCATTACTAGCCCTGAGTAGGAACCATCACACCCATATAAATGAAAAAAATATCTGCAATAATTCTTTTCCAAATACTTTTGGCAACATAAGTACACTTGCTAAGTATGCTATTTTCATCAGTATATTTTTCTGAATGATAATTTATATATTCTCCAGAAAATATGTTTGCTTTACTTCTTGTATTGTTTTTCCCATTGAATTCTACTTATATCTTTATTCCCAAATTTTATACCTAGCACAGAAATTTCATTTATTTTAAAATATATATCCCCAACCTTTACTACATCACCTCAACCTTTACTTGTCTCTTTATTTAAAGCCATCCCTATAATTTCTAAACACTGATTTGTGCAAAATATTACTTCTTTTATCCAAGTTTTGTTTTGCTGCAATAATCATACTACATTCTACATATGTTAACATAACTGGAATTCTTAACCCTTCAGGTATTATGTACCCCACCACCTTCATTTTGTAATTTATTTTGCATACTATCACATTTATAACTAATACTAAAAGTATACAACTCATTGGACATCCCCGTCTTACACCACTCTTCATATGTACCTCTTGGCTTAACCAGCCATTTACAAGTATTTTTACTTTGCTATTACTATATGCTGACATATATCGTTTCCTACATTTCTTACTTATATTATATTCTTTCATTACTAACCATAAGTTTCATATCTCACTGTGACAAATGCCTTATTAAGGTCTCCAGTCATGATTTTTGCTTCTTCTTTTTTTGTTTGTAATATGATCCACAATTTCTCTAACTATCATTAATAATTCTTGACAACCTTTCCCCTTTATACTATATATGCTATCTTCCATAATATTTTCCATTGTAGTTTCAAATCTCTTTTGTATTATTTTCATAAATATCTTATAATCATTATTATTCAATACTATTGGTTTCCAGTTTTTAATTCTCTTCTATTTTCCTTTTTCCCATATGAATTTAAGTAGTACACTACATAATTCTTTATACATAAAACCTTCATTTAACCATTCATTCCAAATCTTTAAATTGTTTTTTTGCCAATCTCTTAAATGTTTATACTTTTCATACCATATTCCATCTGGGCCTGCAGCCAAATCTATATTTACTTGTCCTAATACTTTATCTAGCTCATTTAAAGAAATCTCCTTTTCCAACTCTTTATTCTCTTTTTCTGTTAACTTTTTTACTTTCCATGTTTTTCACTACCTTCTTTTTTCTTTAAACATTTTTTGTACATATTGTAGTACACTGTTTATGATCTTTTCCTGAGTTCTTTCTATTTCTCCTTTTACATTTTTTCCTTCTTTCATTATACTACCATTTTATT
Source organism: Protopterus annectens (assembly GCF_019279795.1). Classification (NCBI taxonomy): domain Eukaryota; kingdom Metazoa; phylum Chordata; order Ceratodontiformes; family Protopteridae; genus Protopterus; species Protopterus annectens. The sequence continues at coordinate 731,519,506 of NC_056732.1, forward strand.
TTACTAATCTACTTAAGTAACTCGATACTCCCTCTCTTTTTCCTTGTAAAATATCTTTGCTTATATAACAATTCTTGTATTTTTTCTTGATTTCTTTCATATAATTCTTTTTCTTTGTCAAAGTAATTTCATTCATTATGTTCTAAATCTCCCAATGCATCATTATATGTTCTTTTATATTTTTCTTTCTCTACTTTACTCACATCTTATTGCCACTGTAAAAACATTTTTCATATTTTTCTTAAAGACATGGATCTGGAGCATTTCTTCCCAGGCCTCTGCTGAGAATTGGCTTTGTTTCAAGTCGGACTTTCCCGGTAAACAAATGTTAAATAAAAATAAATAAATAAAAATATCATCCACCATTCTGACTACTTTTTATAAAATGTTCTCATAGTAATATGATCTTTCCTTAACTGTATTACTAATCTCTGTCCCTTTTAATTCCATGCTTTCTCATTTATTCTTTTTTATTCCTTTGCCTATTTTTATGTATTCCTTGTTTTATTTTATCTCTGGCCATATTGCAAGATGATCAGAAAACTCTGTTTCAACTACCTCCCCTTCTCCTACAGCTAAACCTTCTGCTACTATAAAATAATCTATTTCAGTTCTATACATACCCTCTTTGTAAGTCCATGAATGTTTGTCCCAGAGTTTTAACTTACCACATCTTATAACTTCTAGAATTTTTCTTATATCAGTTCCTTTCTTTTTACTCTTGCCTCTTAAAATCACAATTAAAGTGTATTGTTATTATAATATTCATATGTATCACTACATACTCTAAAATCTGATGAAATACTCTTTCTCTTTCTTTACAGTTAGTATAAGCATACAATGTTATAATTCTATAGACTTTTTCTTTCCATTTTAAATCTATAGTGGTTAATCTTTCCATTTTTACTAAAGTCTAATATCTTTACTGTATTTCTGCAGAATCCAGCTTTTCCAGAACATATCTCAATTCCCAAATTCCTGATTAACTTTCCTCCCCATAAATTCTCTGCTTATAATCTTTCTTCATTTGTTAAAAATCTTGTGTCTTCTAGTATAATTACCTCTCCAAAATTCCTGCTCCCATTCTTCTTACTATATTCTCAATACTATTCACATTTACAGAAAGCATTCTAAAGTTTTCATTTTCCCTTTTCCTTAGATTCATGGTTTCATAAATTCATAGCTAATTACTGGGCTAGCTTTCTTAATAGGCCATTCAAAGCCTAACTAATTCTCTTCCCCAAGGTGAGGTTAAAATCTGTAGCATGTCTCTGAGTCACACACCTTAACTACTATACCAGGCCCCAGTCTTTATCTGTGTGTGTTCTTTTGCATCTATTCATTTATTTTTTCTTTTGTACTTATCCCTTTAATTTTTCTTCTTCTATCATTTACCCTTTTACCAATAGAATTCTTTTTTTTTCACTTTTACTACTTCCCAGATTATGTCTTCTTCATCACTTATTTCAGAACTGTCTTCCATGTCCTCTTTGTTATTTTTTTCTCATCCAATTTCCTTCTGTTTCTACTACTTCTAAAATTTCTTTTCTTTGTTCATTTTCTTCTCTCTTTTTTCTTTTTCCTTAACATTTTCATTTTTGCAATCCATCCATAAATTTCCAATTTTGTTACATTTATAACACTTCAGTTCACATTTTTATCAGTTCACATTTTTTTTGCATCATGTCCCATTTCCCCACAAATATAACATTTTATTTTGTCACAGTTACTTATCAAATGTCCTTCTTTTCCAAAAAAATGTATTGGGTATTCCCCAGTATTTTACAACACCTCTATTTCCCACCACATTTATCATGTTTGGTATATGTATAATGTTTTCTTTTTCTATTTTTAACACAATATTACAATCCCAGCCACCAGTCCATGAACTCCTTTTGTCATAAGATTTTGTAATGGCCAGTAATTATCTACATAAAGCTTTCAAATGTCCTTTCAAAGTGTCTCTTTCTACCTCTGTTCAAAATTGTACATGGATCTTCTGTTTTGTTTCCCTGTTAAAATTTTTTTTTATCACATAAAGATTCCATGGGTAACAGTCTTTCTTTTTTCATATTCTTCAATAAAAATATAATGTTCAAAATGTCTCCTTGTTAATACGGATAAATGCTCTTACCTCATGTTACCTCATGCGTTTTTACACCCAAAGGAGCTATTAAATTGTCCCACACTTCATACCTGTCCACTTCTTTGTCTTCTTTGCTTTGAATCCTTATCACGTAATTCCGTTTTTCATTTTCTTCTGCCTTCTTTTCTGCTGTTCCAGTTTTGCTTTATTTTACTTTTTCTGCATATGTTTTCTTTTCCATCTCACCACTATTCTTCAGGATTGTCTTTGCATCCTCCTTTTGTATTTTCTCCATAATGTCCCCCCAGGAAACATCTACTTCATGTACTGGCTCACTCTGCACCACCACTCCTTTAAGTAAATCATCCTGCAACCCTCCCAACCAGAGAGTTGCAATTATACTTCCATCTTTTGCTGAGTCCTCTCCATCAAACAGGTTTCTTTGAAAAATCTCCTCAGACTCCTGTACACATTCTCCAGTCTGGATATTTGCTTTCTTCTTCATTTCTTTCACTACTCCATCATCCTCTTCTCTCTCTTCATCTACCTCCCTGTTTCTCCTGGCAGCCTCTGCACCTGGAATGGAAACAAGAAGTACTCCTTCAAAATGGGTCCCACTCACAACAATGAAGAGTAGGGGAAGTGCCCCAGTGCCCTGGACAGATGTCCCCTAGCCCATATCAATACCACCTGAAGTCTTCCCTGAAAAGAGTCTATTGGCCTAATGTGAGTAATCAGATTAGCAAAAGTATAAATAAATAAATAAATTATGGTCACCACTATATCTCAGTTATTTTGTTATATTGTTGTACTCTCTATTTTAATATATAATGATCATTAAGTGGTTATGGTTATTATATTTCAATGGCTCAGATGGTGTAAAGTGGTCTTGGAGTTTTTTTTCTGAGAATCTATTTCAACCCCCCTTTATATGAGTCATTCTAGACATAAGGAGGTCATTTTTTTTAATTTACCTATCAATAGAATGTCAGTAGTGTGAGTCACAGACATTTTGCACAGCTTTTGGAACCAATTTTCTTTTTCCCTGTTTTGCTTGAAGTACTCTGATTTGTGTTCTCAGAGCAGCTCTTACCTCTTTAATAGTAGTAAAAAATGCTCAACAAAATAAACTAAGTGAACTGCATGTTTTAAGTCTTCCAGTTTTTAGTCTAGTGCTGACAGATCTTTTCCCACATTCTTCTTGCACTATCAAAATTATCATTGTATTCTAGGAGCTGTTAACTGACCACTTTTGCTTCTGCTTCAAAGAACTTTTAACAGATATTTAAACTACTTTGCTATTCACCAGTGGCTGTGATGGGAAGAAGTGTGGTTTATTTTGAAAGTTTTATTTATTTCATATTTCTTAACTGGGTTAGTCCAACTGAACACAGGTCCATTTTCAGTGGAGACCCGAGGAGAAAAGCTCCAAGAAAGACAATTGCAATTTTATAGTAATAGATTTCACAAAATAATAAAGACAATTTTACAATATATATATCTTAAGATAGTATGATATTATTTATATTTTACTATATATATATATATATATATATATACATACACATTATAAGATAGTAGAATGTTGCCAAAATGTAATGTATTTGTTTAAAATATTTTCCTCACAATGCAGCTCAGAGCAAAATAAGTCTGACTTTTTGTTCTTGAATTTGGGTTAATGATATGTTTTGTCATTTTTCTGAGGCACAAATGTGCATGACATATTCCCACTTCTATTGTATTGGTAGTTCCACCCTTGATTTGTTACAGTGCAGCATGCCAACACTTCATCCAAGCCATAACCCCTTTTTTAAACACCCTTATTAAAATATCACTTAAGACACAGGCACACATACATTAATAGAAAGGAAAACAAACCATACTAACATTTTTTTCATTTGTATATATTATACATTATATACACATTTTCTTTCGTTACAATTCTCATTTGTCCACCGTTATATTGTATGTATATTGTATATATTATATGTTGCTCAATTCCTGTCTTCCTTTATACCTCACTCCTCCTCCTGAATATTATTTTGCATGTATTGTTTTTACAAATTCCATTTATTTCTCTGTAATTTGCTTCTTCCCTTTTCTAAAGATCCTACTTCCAGTTATTTTATCTCTTACAATATTATATACTTTAATTGCAGTTGGTTTACATTTTTATTTTGTAGTAAGTGCTTTTTTTGCAGCCAAAAAACAAGTTAATAAGGCCTTAGTATGTTAGTATCCCAGCTCAATAGAATAATTTCCTAAGTTACAGCACTTTGTTCTCCCAACATTTCTGACAGAATATTATATAGGAAATTTTAAAAATCTGTTAACTCATTACACTCCCAAAGACATGTTCCTCTTTCTTCCCCATCACACCTCCAACATTTGCTATCTACCTTAGGAAAAATTCTTTGAAGTCTGTTTGGGGTATAAAATACTTGTGAAAACACTTCCAAGCAAAAATCCTAAACCTTCTGGACTTTGTTGCATACTTCGGGGCCATACATATGTCATCCCATTATTCCTTTGAAAATTGCTTTTCCAGTCTCACATCCCGATTGTTTCTAACCTACTTTGAGTGAGTCTTATATTTATCATGCAGTATTTTTATACTCTACTATTCCCTTTGTCATAGCAGATTCTGTTCTTAGTTCAAGTAAAAACTCTACCGGATAAAAGGTCTTTCACTTAGGACTCTTCAATCTCTTTCTCTTTGCTTATACTTTGATATCAACCCCTGGTAAGGAAGAGAGTTTCAAAGCTGTAGTCCAAACTTTTTCTTGGCCTCACCCCTTTCTATTACCTTTCCCTCTCTAGTTATTTACTCCCAATTTCTTGGTTCCTTTGCCAGTTTCCTCTAGTGAATTTCAGCCTCTGCTGCCTATTTTCTCTACCCATACTTGCCCATTCTCCATTCCCATGTTGGCTTAGTTCTTAGAATACTTTCTGGAACTTTATGAATATAGTATTCTGTATAGTTGTTATTCCCCGCAAGGATCTACATCAAAACTGCCACTCTCCCCTTACTTCTTGAACTCCCCCCTTCTTCATCATCATCATAATCTCTTTCCACTTTGAATTATAACCTCCTGCTTGTGTTATGTATATGAGCCTTGATTATATAGCTCTAAAATACCCCTTCAAATCAGGTAATCCTAAACTACCTTGTTCTATTGGGACAATCAGCTTATCCCACTTAACTCTTGGCACCCCCAGATACATTTTTAATTATTATCTGCAATATCATATCTGGTTGGTAAAATATGTCTGAACTGTATAAAACTAGAGGGACTGCTTGTACCTTACTATCCATATCCATAAAAAAGAGCTTCCAGATTCTCAGTATTTGTATTATATTTTGTTTAGTCTCTTCCCACATATCCTTAGCTGCCACAACATAAGTGTTTTCAATCCATACTCTTAAAATATTTTATCTTATCATGTCCTCATAAATATGGGTATTGCTGAACCAATTTGTGCATAGGTACATAATTTACAGCTATAGCCTTTGTTTTATCGTCATTAATTTATATCTCAAAAAGACTTGAAACTGTCTCAGAATATTACACAACAGAATACCCTTTTCTAGATTTATCAAGTACAAAATAATATCATTTGTAAATAAAGCCAAGTTTTCTTGATTACCATACCAATTATATCCTTGAATTTCTTAGTCCCTTATTTTCTTTGTCAGTGGCTGTAATATAAATCAATAAACAATGGGGAAAGAGGACACCCCTGCCTGGTACTACTCAAACACAACTTATCAGAGAGGAACCAACAAGTTTAATTCTTGCCTCCGATTATATATATATATATATATATATATATATATATATATATATATATATATATATATATATATATATATATATATATATATATATATATAAAATATATGTGTATAACTGCAGTGGTGGTGCTGCGGTAACGTTGTTGCCTCACAATAAGACATCCTGTTCGATTCTCAGCTAGAGCGTCTTCTGTGAGGAGACATGCGTGAATGGGCATACCTTCATGGAAGGTTGTGCTTCAGAGCTGGCAACTTGGCATGTAAAAATCTACTGCCAATCATTAGCGGACCGGAGTTCCGCTGTGGTGACCCCTAACCGGGAAAAGCCGAAAGACACAACAACAACAACATAAAATATATGTGTATATATATATATATGGAGACACCACATATTACACAAACACGAAACCCCATACAAAACAAAACACATCCCCATTCCACAAACCACACACACAACACACTCACTTAACCCACCCCTATCCCCACAGACTATATATATATATATATATGTGTATATATATATATATATATATATATATATATATATATATATATATATATATATATGGGTCCACTTTGTAATTTCAAAATACTGAAATCCCGAATTTCAGTATTTCGAAATTACAAAGCCGAAAACCCAAGCACAACTTACAATTCCGAAAACACACAACTGCGAAATTCAAAATGCTGAAACTACGCTACACATACAGTACACACATAAACAAACACAAAACTCCCCCACACAATCAAATAAATGCATCTACACTATAGATAAGCGGGGGGCAAGCCCCCTACACCCTCCTACTTATATATTCTAACTCCGAGATTGCACAAACAGAAACACAAAAGAAACTCACACACACACACACACACACACACACACACACACACACACACACACACACACACACACACCTTACAGTCCCTCACACACACATCACAGTCACAAAACACACTTACACACACTAAAGCCCCTAACCAACATATTTACACACACAAACTTACCTAAATTCAACCCATGAGTGAGGACACAAACAAAACAACAGTAAACTAAATAAATAAAATAGTAAAGATCAATACAGCTCACAGACAGAAACCAGAAACCTTTATTTAGTGCTTTCGTCAGCTGTCAGCACTGACTTCTTCAGAATACAAAAAAGCATACTAAGTCACTTGTTAAATATGCACTTTTGTCACATGACTTACACTAATTAAACAATTAATTAATTTTAAAAGGTGTATGTTCATATTATTTAAAAAAATGAAATTAATGATATATTCCCTATAATACTAGCAGCACGAAAAACATCATATACATAACATTGAAAGCAGCTTTTGGAACAGACAGAGCTGTGTTGTGCAAACTGGGATAATAAAACATATAAAAACCTCTACAAAGCTAATAATCAGATTCTCAGAAATAAATAACAATAAATAACCTCTTAATTCTTTCACAATCTATTAGCTTAAAATGTCCTTAATAAAATTACATTTTTATTTACATATGAAATTCAGCTTTTAACTTGAGATAACTAAAAATGGAAACAGTTTAATTAAGCCCAAGGGGTATGTTGCATTGCACTTAAGCTGCCACATTAATTCTCAATACTCTAAAAATGTCAGAAGGACCCCCCTGTCGTTGTTTCCTATCTGTTCAAGGGCACTGAATTTAAACTGATGACCAGGGTATTGTTTTATGTGTTTGTATAACACATTCTTGAGGTTATTCTTTTTAATATCATATAAATGTTGGTAAACTCGTTTATTGAGGCTATTAATAGTCTTCCCTATGTAGAAACTATTGCACTGTTGGCAAATTGCTATATATATCAGACATCTACTTTGACAATTACGCCTTTGCTTCAGGACTACCCTACCAAAACCTCTAATGTGCAGAGACTCATTTTCCAAAATGTATGGGCATTGATTACAATGTCCACATTTCACCATCTTGCCTTTGTTGACATTGGTTACATTAGTTTCAAGCAAGTTTTTTATTGACTTGTCTTTCTTATATGCTACTACCGGATAGTCACCTGATTTATTTTTAAATTGTTGTTCCATGTCAAAAAGTACCCAGTTGTGATTTAAAATTTCTTTGATTTTACCAAAAAGTGGACTAATAGTAAGAACCATAGAGTGCTGAAAATAATTCTTGGTAATATGTGCTATGTCTACCCTACCACTGCTATTGTTGTTATGTACCCCCCCAATATGGGTAAAAAATGGCCTTGCTTTCTCATTGTGATGACTTCCTGAAATATGGGTTCTAGAAAGTGTATGGGATACCCTCTTCCTAGTAGCATATTCTCCAAAATTTCTATTTCCTTTAGAAAGAATTCCTCTTCACTGGCCATCCTTGACAACCTAACTCCCTGCCCCTTCACCAAAGATCTCTTTTGGTGCATTGGGTGAGCACTGGAAAAGTGCAACAATGTATTGGAGTAGATTGGCTTCCTGTATAACGTGGAGGTAAACCTGTGATTGACTTTATCCTTCCTGATAGTGATGTCCAAGAAGTATATACTGTCATCATTAATGTCCATTGTGAACTGTAGAAACTGTGTACTTTTATTTAAGAATTCAAATAATTCATGCAATAACTCCTGAGTCCCTCCCCATAAAATAAGGATGTCATCCAAATAACGTCCATAGAATTTATAGTATTTAAATAGTTCAGATGTGAAAACCTTGGAAGTTTCCCATTCGGCTAGGACAATATTAGCAAATAGGGCCGCACATTATGCCCCCATGGCCACCCCTATCTTTTGTTTGAAATATTGCCCCTCAAAGAGAATGAAGTTATTGTTAAATATCATATCCATGAGTGTTTGGAACTTCAATATTCTGGAATGTGTAAAACCAGAATGCTGGCAAAGAAAATCATAAAACATACTGACACCCTCCTTATGTGGAATAACTGTAAATAAGTCACGGGCACCAATTGTGGCAAATAAAAGATGTTTGTTGTACATATCATGTTGAATTTTCTTAAGATAGTCCCATGAGTCCTGTAATATATGTGGGAATTGTTTTAATAAATCCTTCAGGTTTAAGTCTATATACTTAGCCATAGAAAATGTCTTTGATGCCTTGGCATCCACTATGGGCCTTAAGGGGGGATCAGTGGTAGACTTATGGATCTTAGGTATACCAAAGATCGTAGGGGTACGTGAGCTTTCTTGTTGCATATAGTTTAACTCAGCAAGTGTTATTTGATTGTCAAGTAATAGGTCTATGAGTGTTATGTCTATATATCTATATGCTATATTAAGTTGATTGATAGGAGTTTCTTCGTAGGTATCACTATATAGATGTAAAAGCATTTTTTGGGTATAGACCTCTTGAGCCATAGCTACCAAACCTCCCCCTTGTCAGGTTTCATTAACCTGATATTTTTGTTACCCATAATGTTAGACAATAGACTTTGTTCATCTTCAGTGAGGTTATTCATAAATGTGGTATTTTTCAAAAAAGTCTTCCTTACAAAAAGCTTAAATTCAAGAATGCAATTTTCAACTTTTGGTCTCCTCACAGGGACAACATTCAAACCTCTTTGAAAAAGTTCTGCCCACTCCTGTGTAATGGTAGCGGAACTCAAGTTGTATATTTTAAAATATCTTCTTACATTACTAATGATGCTGTTAACATCATGATTTACTTCATTGTCCCTATCTATCTCCTCATGGAACCCCTCGTCCCCCTGCCCCATTGGGCTCTCCCTCTCTGTCGGTGAAAATCCTGGTGATTCATAGGGTCCATTCTCTGTGTATTGTTGTTGTAATTGTGGTAATAATGCCTCCCACCCATTCCATTTGCTGCCTCTGACTGAGAAGGCGCTCGGACCTTCTCAAAGGTTCTCTGAAAGGGGGCTTCTGTTCATTGTTAAAAATTCCAACAGATTCATCATTAACCTCTTCAACGTCAGGTATAATATTTTCATACACATTTTGGTTAGTGCCCCTTGTTTTTCCTACTGCTAGTATTATAGGGAATTTATCATTAATTTCAGTTTTTTAAATAATAGGAACATACACCTTTTAAAATTAATTAATTGTTTAATTAGTGTAATTCATGTGACAAAAGTGCATATTTAACAAGTGGTTCAGTGTGCTTTTTTGTATTCTGAAGAAGTCAGTGCTGACAGCTGACGAAAGCGCTAAATAAAGGTTTCTGGTTTCTGTCTGTGAGCCGTATTGCTCTTTCTTGGTGACAGCAGATTGCCGTAGTAGGGACTTGATATATTTGGCCAAGTGCAGGACATGTGAATGTTTTTATATAGGTAAAACAAACAGGTCACTTATGGAGAGGATGAAGGAACACCTATATTGTGAGCAGAATTTAGATGAATGCAATGCCTTAGCCAAACATTTTATCGAGTGTGGTAGTGGACATACTTTTGGTTTTAGGGTTATAGAAATGTTAAAAATGGATAAACGTGGGGGTGACTTTAGAAGTTATACAGAGCAAAGTGAGTTGTTTTGGATCATAACTATGCAAATAAATTTCCATTAATGGGAGACTTTCCATCAAACCTGCTCTTAAAGCTAGAGGTTTCTTTAAATGATTTTATTTGATTTAATTAAAAGAGTGTTTTTATTGGTGCATTTGAATTGTTAATAGATGTAGTCTTGCTATTTAACTCATGAAATTCTTGTATATGGTCTGATGAAGCACATTTACTGTGCGAAAGCGCTTACCATTACTATTAAAATCTTTTTATTTTTAGTTACTGCTGTGTTTTGGTGCTATTTGCTGTTGTTCTAAATTTGTCTTTGCTGACCAGCACCATTTATTTCCTGAGGACTGTTGTTTTTCACATCCTTGTACTCTTTCTGTTGCTCACGGAAGCATGGCAGAAGGGAGTGAGATGAATATCGAACATGGGTGCGTCCCTTTTAGGAAGAGAGGTGAAGACCGGTTCCTAAAGTTTTTAAAGACTGATGCTAATCCTTTATTGATGAAACCAGTGGCAGGCAACGATGATCAACTACCTAATCTTAATAATGCCCATCTGCTTAATGCTACCAGAGAGCTTGAGAATGAATTGTTCAAGTTGAAATGACTCCAGTGGCAATGCCTGCACCTCAAGGCATGCTTGTTCCATAAAGTGGTTCCTCAAGGACTTAGAGTCCTGGTTATGCCAACTTATGGTGAGACTCATATGGGTTTATTGAGCAAGTGACAGCAGTTGAACCTTGAACTGAGCTTTAACTACATACGTTTATTGATTGATTACTTTAAACCCATTGAGAGTGACTTAGTTGATGCTGTGAATACTAAACATAAAGAACTGTCTGATATGTATAAAGATGAATTTTTTAATCAAACTGGATAGTATTATCGACAATGTTTCGTTATATGAGCAGCGATTGAAAGTACAGAAATCTAAGAAATTGTATAGAGATATTACTGACTTTAGTAAGGGGAATGTCTTTACATGGCTGAGGAGTCAAGTGTCTACTAATACTGATGATACAACTAAAGATACTTGGCAACAGAAATAAGTAACTGTATTAACTGTTGTTCCTGAGGTTTCCCAGGAAGCAAATGTTAATGTGAACAGTGAATGTATGGACTTGAATAATACTCCTGTTATAGGGGTTAATTCCCCTAGATTTTATAGGAGGTTCGTAGATGACCGTATAGGTCATCACCATGGGGTTGGGATGGTGGTCTAATGGTTAAAGTGTTTGCCTTACAAACACAAGATGCAGGGTTTGAGTCTCACAAGAGATAATTGGCTAGGCTTACAATGGCTCACAAGGGCAGGTAGCCGAATACTAATCTATGAACCTATAAAACCATGAACTGTACTGCTCTGAACAAACCGTTAGACATACGTCCCAAAGTGCACAACACAATATGCACAGCGTAGCCACTCCCACTCCTGTTGCCCATCAGACGGAGGGAGAAGACGCGCTATTCATGTTCGTCGAGAAGAGGGAGGAAACGACAGCATCTAATGGATGATTTCAAAGCTCCTACAATAAAAACAATGTTGACAGAGGCAGTGAATCGATGATTTATAATATTTAAAGTAAAACCTTGACGTCAGCATAGGTATCGTTGCTTGAACATGGCTTAACTTTTATCCCATCTCAGGGTTCTAATTTAAGTGATATGGTGATTGACATTAGAATGTTTGCCAGAAATGTAACGCTTAAAACTATTTTTTTCTGCCAGTAGTAGTGATATACCAGGGATTTGCAATTTTAGGAAACCTAGTCTATTTCAACCCGCCCCCTCATCCTATATTAGAGACATTTGTAAAGAAATGTGAACTGGATTTAAAGAATGCTTATGATGCTGGGGAGATGAAAAGGAGCTTTGTGAGTCTTACTATTGATGAGAGACAAGCTTTATTTGAACTTCAGGAAGATAAAGATATTGTCATCAAATCCACAGATAAGGGGGGCGCAATTGTTATTATGGACTTTAGGTTTATAATGATAGTATTTTACAGCTGCTACAAGATGCTAACACCTACGAAAAAGTTGATTTTACATATGTTGCTTCAGTACGTGCAAGGGTTAATGGAAGTTTATGTGACTGTTTTTTTAGTAACCTATTTCTAAGGATATATTTGATTTTTTAACAGTTGAACATCCTCTTATTCCTCAGTTTTAGGGCTTACCCAAAGTTCATAAATGCCTGTTGCGTCCACCCTTTAGGCCTATTGTATCTGGCAAGGGTTGGATAACCGAACCTTTCTCAATCTTTGTTGAGAAACAGTTGAGATCGATTTTAAACACACAACCCCAGGTTTTAAAAGATACACAGCAGTTTTTAGAGTATTTGTATGAGCATACAGAGGGGATGTGTTTCAGAGGACAGTTTTTATTAGCAAGTTTAGATGTTGAGTCTCTTTTTACTTGTATTCCTCATGATACAGGGATTTGTATGGTTAAGGAATTTTTGGAAATTAATAGTAATTATGATTCAATGAACATTGATTTGATTTGTTTATTTCTCGAGATAGTGCTAGAGAATAATGTTTTTATTTATTATGGTCACCCGTTTTTACAGAGGATTGGCATAGCTATGGGCACTTGTGCCCATAGCTATGCCAATGTTGATATGGCTCAATGGGAAAGAACTTTTGTCTTTGCGTCCACCTTTGCCCCTTTCATTAGATTTTATAGGAGGTTCGTAGATGACCTCTTTTTGATTTGGGAGAGTAGCCATGTACAGTTGATGGAATTTATTGATTTCTTACAGAATACTACCCCTTTTCTATGATTTACGTATAGGTCATCACCAACTCAAATGGATTTTTTGGATGTCAAACTTGAAGTTAATGATTCTTTTAAGCTCACTACTACTTTGCAAAGGAAAGACTGTAGGAAAAATACCATTTTACAATGGAACAGCATGCATCCTAGCCATATATTTAAGAATGTAGCTAAAGGTCAATGTTTTATTTGAACGAGACTTACATAAGCTAGAACTTGAACTTTATGATAGAGGGTATAAGAAGAAGGAGGTAAAAAATATGTTACGTGAGACTGTTAAACATAGGAGAAAGAGAGTCTGCCCCCATTATTCTCATAGGCCATTAATGGAGATTGTTACTAATAATACGATGCCACTAGAGAGGACATTATCAAATGTCTGTTTATTACACTAGTGATGTAAATAGTATTTTGCGGATAATTAAGAACAATTGGTCCATTTTACATTTAGATGAGCAGATTTGGACCATTGTAGGTGAACAACCTAGATTTATTTTTAAAAACAAAAAATCGTTGAAGAGACAGCTTTGTTATAAGGACTATACTTCAACTAAGGGGGATAGTACAACAAGCATGGCTAGGATGCGTAGCTGTTCAAGATACAACTATTGTATGCACATAGATCCTTTAGTTAATTTTGTCCAGCCGGTTACAAAGAAGGATTATAAGTTTAGGGTGACAGCAGATTGCCGTAGTAGGGACTTGATATATTTGGCCAAGTGCAGGACATGTGAGTTTATATAGGTAAAACAAACAGGTCACTTATGGAGAGGATGAGGGAACCCCTATATTGTATGCAAAATTTAGATGAATGCAGTGCTTTAGCCAAACATTTTATCAAGTGTGGTAGTGGACATACTTTTAGTTTTAGAGTTATAGAAATGTTGAAAATGAATAAATGTGGGGGTGACTTTAGAAGTTATACAGAGCAAAGTGAGTTGTTTTGGATCATAACTATGCAAGCTGATAAATTTCCAGGCATTAATGGGAGACTTTACATGAAACCTGCTCTTAAAGCTAGAGGTTTCTTTAAATTATTTTATTTGATTTAATTAAAAGAGTGTTTTTATTGGTGCATTTGAATTATTAGTAGATGTAGTCTTGCTATTTAACTCATGAAATTCTTGTTGTATATGGTCAGATGAAGCACATTTACTGTGTGAAAGCACTTACCATTACTATTAAAATCTTTATTTTTGGTTACTGTTGTGTTTTGGTGCTATTTGCTGTTGTTCTACATTTTGTCTTTGCTGACCAGCGCCATTTATTCCCTGAGGACTGTTTGTTTTTCGCACTATGTAAAACTAACTGGAGTGATGCATTCTGTGGAAAAGCTGCAGAAGGAATGTGGAAAGTTTTGAAGAAAAACATTTTTAATGCAAAAAATTAAAAAAGTGTTTAACATCAGTATCTGGACACACAATGTTAGGAGGATATATTTCTAGAAGAACAAGATACTTGATTAAGGTTAGAGACAAAAAGAAGAAATGAAAAAGAGATCGACTTACAACTTTTGAAAATTTAAATGAACAAGCTGGACAGACAAATTAAACATAGTGTGAAACAAGATCATGAAAACTTTGAAGAAAATTTATATAAAGATTTTGTGCATAATAGGAAAACATTTTATAAATACATTAGATGCTACAGGCCCCATGAAGAGCTCAGTGTCTCTCCAACCTAACACCACTCTAAGTATTCAGCAGCTGTACCACCCTTACCTTTTATCTGACCGGTGGATACATTGTTATAAGAAAAGCGCAGTCTGGGTCTGAACTGTCTGCAAACACAAACAGCTAAAGTTAACTTTGCACCTAACACCACTCTAAGTATTCAGCTGCTGTACCAGCTTTATCTTTTATCTGACCAGTGGATACATTGTTATAACAAAAGCGCAGTCTGGGTCTGAACTGTCTGCAAACACAAACAGCAAAGTTAACTTTCTGTATGTGTCTACCTGTTTGAGATAATATTCATTATCCCCTGGAGAGCACTCTGCTTTGGCTTGTAATCAGCCCTTCCCCACACTCACACTCATCTTCCATTTCTCTTTTATTCCCTTCTGTTAGCAAATAGTATCCATAACTGATCAAATACTGTATGTTTGTTAATTTATACTGAGACCACAGTAGCCTACTGATACAAGGTTATCCTGTTCTTCCACCTGAGAAATGGTTAAGAAATGACTTACAGTTTCAGAGCAGTCCTTGGTCATTTCTGATTGTTTCTTAAATGCAAACTTGTCTTTGCTTGGATCTTGGCTCAGTCTTGGCTCATCCCGCTCCATTCCCTCTCTCTACACTCGGGCTCACTCCACTCCCTTCCCTGCCTCCATATCCCACCTGCACCCCCAATACCTGTAATTTAAACTTGACTAAGCCACACCTACCAGAGTTCAAACCACCACATCAGCTTAAGTAATTATAACTAACCCCTCCCATTACAAATTACTACCTATCTACAATACATTTGTACTCACACACAGAAGCAACTACATAATAGAAACATACCCAGTAAACACTCCAAACATCTCATACATAACTTCTCACATTGAATATGTGACATTATAATCCACCCCTCCTACACCAAAACTTCCTACCACATTAACACAGACTATCTGTATTACCTTCTCAGGTACCCAAACCCATACTTTAAACTTTTACTAATATCTACTTAATCCCAAACTCACTCCCCATTATATCCTAAATAGTCATCATGTCTACCAAACCTCTTTCACTTCTAACTCAAATACTACTACTTATTACCATATCTTACCTAACCTGTATCTCACCCGACCTCTCAGTGCAAATCACCCACCCCCATTTCATACAACTAACCCAATCTCCATGATGCACACATATTCCTCAACCTGCATATCACCCAGTCCTATCCCTTAAATAATAGTATGCTCTTCACCTACAAAATCTAACCTAACCCCAAACACTCTACTCACATTTATATTAGCCACATCCCCATAAAGCTTACATCCCATAGATTACATACCAAGCAACTCAAATACCTCTTCTGCCATCTCATCTCTATCTTTCTGTTTGGAGACATTCACCTAAATCCTGGTCCTTCTCCCCCACACATCTCAACCTCCCAATCCCATCCTCCTCCCACAACTGGTGAACCCCTCCATTTATCAGCTCTGAATGCTCAGAGTATATGTAACAAAATTCCTAATCTCCATACCTGGCTTCTCCATAACCAACCCAATATTCTGGCCATCTCAGAAACCTGGCTCAAACCCCATATAAAAGACTCTGAACTAACACCACCCAACTACTCCATAATTAGGAAAGATAGAACACATAAAAAAGGAGGGGGAGTCACTCTCCTTCTCATCATCCCACCCCCTACACCAAACCTATTCCCAAATTTGGCAAGGCAGAACTAATTCCAGCCCTACTTCATATAAACAATCATAAATTTATATGCATAGTCTCCCTTTATATCCCTCCCGGAGACAATATCTCAACCCTTGAAGATATTCTCTCCTGGTTCTCTAACATCACTAATGTAACTATAATCATGGGTGATATGAATATTAACTGGTCAACAATTCAATCTGCTACAAACTCACTTAATATAAACTTGTTCAACTTCACTCACCTTATTAACTCAACAACTATACCTTCCAAGAACTTCCTTACTGGAAGCACCCTTGACTAGATACTAGTTTCTCATTCACATTACATCTCTGATAGTAGTACTCTGCCTGACCCATTAGGCGACCACTTCCCCACTTTTGCCCACTGTCTTCCCTTCTCCATACAACTAACTCATACTTACACCTTCACTTGCTGTCTAAAAAACTTTAATCCTAGCACATTCTCAAATGCACTAAAATTGAAGAAAACAGCGTAAAATACTAAGAAGGTAAAAAAGCGGCGTATAACAACGCTGAACGCCAATCAACCAAGGAATGAGTCAGTGCAACCTCTGGTAAAAATCTTGCGTGTTATAAAGTCATCGAACTTCAGAGCCAGTAAAAAGTAAATTCTTTATTCCACAAATAATCAACGTTAAGCGCTTTCACACACAAATCGTGTGCTTCATCAGAACACAGAATAGTCATCTCATCAAGGTTTAAATATACGTTTTGGCGCCAACTGCCAATAAAACCTTTAAAGTTGCAGCACATTTAAATTCATATAAGCGCTATAAATTACGCTAAAACTAGCACCATATCAATTTCCTGATCGCAACACACTAAAACATTCAAATAGATTCTTTTTAAAAAAATAATATATAAAATTGCATAAAATGCTTATTGAGCTGTAACTAAAAGAATAAGCGTTACTATATATCACTATAAATGTGCGTTCATAAATATCAAATACATAATCATTACATGTATAGTATCAAATACTAAACATAAAATATTACGTCAATTATTAAATGGTCTTATCATATAACACAGTTAAATAAACACAAAGAAATAAATATATATTCGTATACAAAATACAAAAAAACAAAAAAAATATATAAAAATATAAAAATATAAAAAATATAAAAATATAAAAAATATAAAAATATAAAAAATATAAAAATATAAAAATATAAAAATATAAAAATATAAAAAAATATATACCTAGAAGTTAATATAGGTATTTTACAAAGGATATTTCCACAACAATATATTTTACTTGAAAACATGTGTGTCATAGTACTAATATTGCTTCAGATCAAAAAATTCAAAAAATTCAAACTTCCAATATAGGTTTGACTGAAATAGATTCATTTAATCCTGGGGGTGTAGTTGCATCAGTCAGAATCTGCCAGTAGCATTCCCTGAATGCCAAAAGGCTTTTTTATGTTACCCCCCCTGGGATTTGGCTTCACAATATCTAATATACTAAATCTAAACTCATGTTCTTCTCCCTTATTCAGAATATGTTTAGCTAAAGTGTTTTTATCATCCTTCTTTCTAATACTATATACATGAGCATATATCCTTCTTCTAAACTGCTGTTCCGTCTTTCCTATATAATAGGAAGAACATGTTATGCATTTAGCCAAATAAACAATGGTTTAGTATTGCAATTTCCTCTCTTTGGAAATATCCTAGTCCTATTGTAATTCAATAAGACTATATCAGTCGCATCTGATATATACCGACACTGATTGCAGGTACCACATCTTTTAGTATAACCTGCATTGTGCGTCTCTTTACCTTTAATTTAATTTTACAGCAAATATTTTAAGTACCGCCCCATCCTATATATAAAACTGGGCTTTGTTCCCAGTATACTTATCATTTCATCATTAACAAATAATGTCTGCCAATGTTTGGTCATTATCTCCTTAATCCTATTACTATGTGGACCATATTCTATGACACAAGAGTTACCATAAACGTTAGGTTTCTCTTTGTTTTTTAATTCAATAGGATTTGTTAAAAATACCTTGCTAGCCATGTGATTCCAGGATAAAGCCTGGAAATGCTACTCCAAAAATAAAACCATCACCACCCTTAATGAATTTAAAACACTTCATAACAAAGTAAAAACATGTATTATCTCAGACCACAAAGCCTACTTCTCTACACTCCATACCAACCATAACACCAACCCCAAAAAAGTCTGGCATGGAATCTCCTCCCTTCTCAACCCTGGCAAAAAAAGAAAACCCTCTCATGATCCAGATTTCTCTGACTTGGACTTAGCCACCCAATTTAACACTTTCTTTATCAATTCCATAAGTAAACTTACATCATCCTTCACTTTCCATTTGGCTTCTCCACCCTTATTTCCACCTATCCCTCCCTCCCCTAGCATCTCCTGCCCCCAGCCTCCTCCTTTCTCCTTCAACCCCATCCCCTACAGTCACCATAAAAAAACTTCTACTAACATTGAAACCTGGCTGCAATGCCCCTGATGATATACCCTCATATTTCTTAAAAGTTGCCACAGAAGGCATAGCTCTTCCCATCTGCATTCTTATAAATTGATCTATTGCTGAATGTCAAGTTCCCCAGCTCTGGAAAAAGGCCTTTATTATTCCACTCCATAAAGGTGGTAATAACAATAATATCACAAACTTCTGACCTATCACTATCTTATCCCCCATTTCTAAACTTCTCGAAAAATGCATCCATCTACAACTTCTACTTTACCTCATAAACAACCGACTTCTAACCCCTATTCAACATGGTTTCAGACCTGGCCACAGCACTACCACACCTCTCCTCTCCTTCCTAGAAATAGTTAATAAGGCCAGTGATACTGGACATGTTGTGTCCACTCTCCTTTTTGACCTCTGTAAGGCATTTGACACTATCTCTCATAACCTTTTCACTAAACTCTCCAAACTAAATCTATCCCACTCCTCTATTAACTGGTTTACCAGTTACCTCTCAAACAGGCAACAAGCAGTCAGATGGAAAAAAAGCCACCTCCCCTTTTCTCAGTACTCCCACAGGTGTCCCCCAGGGTTCAATTTTAGGCCCCCTTCTATTCAATATATTCATAAACAATTTCTACCAAGCCATCCCAAATGCCAACCTTGACCAATATGCTGATGATTCAACAATAATCTGCTCTGCCTCTTCTCTACCCATCCTAGTTAAATTATCCCAAGATGTTTTCTCCTCCACTGAGCAATGGATGATGGACAATGATCTAGCACTCAATGCTACTAAAACTAAACTCATGATATTTACTGCTTCCAAAACCACCACCCTAGATAAAAATTAATTCTCAGTCACCAGTCAAAATAATACTCCTCTCGAAATAGTCTCTAATGCTAAACTACTAGGAGTCCTGATCGATGACCAGCTAAAGTTTGATAATCATCTACAAGTTAATATAAAAAAACACACAAAAAAATAGGCATGCTTTACCGCCACAACCGTTACATCTCCCCCTCCACTAGGCTCACCCTTACTTTATCCCTTCTATACGGTGCCTCTATCCTTACTAACCTGCAATCCTCCCTCAAGACTAAACTCTCCTCTTGCTATAATAAAATAACAAAATTTGCAACTGGACATAGATCCACTTCCCATCATTGCACTGCCCTACACTAACTGAATTGGCTTGAGCTGTCCAATTACCTCATCTATATTCAACTTGTCCAAGCACACAAACTTATTTTCACCCCCTCCCTCTGTCCCTCTCTTGCCACCACCTTTAAAATGCACCAACCAAATAGACTTTTGAGATCTAATTCCCAAAATCTAATTGAACTGCATAAACCCGCCCATTCACCAGGCAAACATCTAATGTCCTTCCCTCTAGCACGCCATTGGAATTCCCTCCCACCTCTCATCAGCACCACCAGCAGCCTCTCTTCATTCAAAACCTTACTTCACACACACCTAACTTCACTATGGGAATGCTCTTGCTCCCACCCCACATAATCTCCCTACACTATAGCTACTCTCTATAAGCTATAATTCACAACAGCCTGTCATTGTTTTGTACCCCTAATAAACTCTAGGAATTAGCATAACTCCTAGAAGGGTACAATTCAGTAGCCTAGATATTAACTGCATAAATTGGCATAACTGTTAAAAAATTAGACTGTTTCTGTTATTGCATTGTGCTAATATGTTAAACTGTTAAAAACTTTGTTTGTAAATATTACTCTTATCGCATTGTAATAATATATGCACTCTACTAATATATGTTTTTCTATTTGTTTAATTTTGCTTCATTTGTGCACATTACATTTCTCTAATAACTTACTCTTATGTTAAATCTGTAATTTGTAATTTTCTGGAGCTTTTCTCCCCAGGACTTCAATGAAAACGAGCTCCTCATGGCTCAATGGACTAACCTGGCAAACAAACTATAAATAAATAAACAAAATAAGATGTAGAAGGGGTAAAGACAAACAGTGATAATCTGTGCAGATTCTAAAATTTAATCTCAGACACAACAAATTATGGCTATATTTACAAATTCTTATGCAAAGCAGCTTGGCTCCACAAAGGTGTTGATAAATTAACCTCATATACTGAAATCAAATTAGGTTATATTGAAAACGAATTATGCAAACTGGATCCAAACAAAGCACAGAGAGGAGAAGGAATTAGTAATAATGACCTGAGAACACTTTAGCATGAATTTACAGTATCATTATATATACATATTATTTACTAGTTCATTTAAATATGAGGAGATTCCTCAAGACTAAAGTCATGCACTTGTTAAACGTATCTTTAAGGAAAAAGGGAGTAGGACAAATCCAGAGTCATAGCAAAATAATGGAGAAGGTAATATTGGATAACTTATTGTCAGAAATGGAAAGGCTGGGAACTGAAACCATATATCAATATGCATATGTTAAACAGATCTATTACACCTGTGACATGATGTTCTATAACAATATAATAACAGTTATGAATGAAAGATTGTGCTGTGATGTAAGTTATATAGATTTAAGTTCAGCATTTGTCAGGGTCATACACCACCTTTATCTTTTATCCGACCAGTGGATACATTGTTATAACAAAAGCGCAGTCTGGGTCTGAACTGTCTGCAAACACAAACAGCAAAGTTAACTTTCTGTATGTGTCTACCTGTTTGAGATAATATTCATTATCCCCTGGAGAGCACTCTGCTTTGGCTTGTAATCAGCCCTTCCCCACACTCACACTCATCTTCCATTTCTCTTTTATTCCCTTCTGTTAGCAAATAGTATCCATAACTGATCAAATACTGTATGTTTGTTAATTTATACTGAGACCACAGTAGCCTACTGATACAAGGTTATCCTGTTCTTCCACCTGAGAAATGGTTAAGAAATGACTTACAGCTTCAGAGCAGTCCTTGGTCATTTCTGATTGTTTCTTAAATGCAAACTTGTCTTTGCTTGGATCTTGGCTCCGTCTTGGCTCATCCCACTCCATTCCCTCTCTCTACACTCGGGCTCACTCCACTCCCTTCCCTGCCTCCATATCCCACCTGCACCCCCAATACCTGTAATTTAAACTTGACCAAGCCACACCTACCAGAGTTCAAACCACCACATCAGCTTAAGTAATTATAACTAACCCCTCCCATTACAAATTACTACCTATCTACAATACATTTGTACTCACACACAGTAGCAACTACCCAATAGAAACATACCCAGTAAACACTCCAAACATCTCATACATAATTTCTCACATTGAATATGTGACATTATAATCCACCCCTCCTACACCAAAACTTCCTACCACATTAACACAGACTATCTGTATTACCTTCTCAGGTACCCAAACCCATACTTTAAACTTTTACTAATATCTACTTAATCCCAAACTCACTCCCCATTATATCCTAAATAGTCATCATGTCTACCAAACCTCTTTCACTTCTAACTCAAATACTACTACTTATTACCATATCTTACCTAACCTGTATCTCACCCGACCTCTCAGTGCAAATCACCCACCCCCATTTCATACAACTAACCCAATCTCCATGATGCACACATATTCCTCAACCTGCATATCACCCAGTCCTATCCCTTAAATAATAGTATGCTCTTCACCTACAAAATCTTACCTAACCCCAAACACTCTACTCACATTTATATTAGCCACATCCCCATAAAGCTTACATCCCATAGATTACATACCAAGCAACTCAAATACCTCTTCTGCCATCTCATCTCTATCTTTCTGTTTGGAGACATTCACCTAAATCCTGGTCCTTCTCCCCCACACATCTCAACCTCCCAATCCCATCCTCCTCCCACAACTGGTGAACCCCTCCATTTCTCAGCTCTGAATGCTCAGAGTATATGTAACAAAATTCCTAATCTCCATACCTGGCTTCTCCATAACCAACCCAATATTCTGGCCATCTCAGAAACCTGGCTCAAACCCCATATAAAAGACTCTGAACTAACACCACCCAACTACTCCATAATTAGGAAAGATAGAACACATAAAAAGGAGGGGGAGTCACTCTCCTCTACTCATCATCCCACCCCTTATACCAAACCTATTCCCAAATTTGGCAAGGCAGAACTAATTCCAGCCCTACTTCATATAAACAAACATAAATTTATATGCATAGTCTCCCTTTATATCCCTCCTGGAGACAATATCTCAACCCTTGAAGATATTCTCTCCTGGTTCTCTAACATCACTAATGGAACTATAATCATGGGTGATATGAATATTAACTGGTCAACAATTCAATCTGCTACAAACTCACTTAATATAAACTTGTTCAACTTCACTCACCTTATTAACTCAACAACTATACCTTCCAAGAACTTCCTTACTGGAAGCACCCTTGACTGGATACTAGTTTCTCATTCACATTACATCTCTGATAGTAGTACTCTGCCCGACCCATTAGGCGACCACTTCCCCATTTTTGCCCACCGTCTTCCCTCCTCCATACAACTAACTCATACTTACACCTTCACTTGCTGTCTAAAAAACTTTAATCCTAGCACATTCTCAAATGCACTAAAAAAATGAACGGGAACTCACTAAAATCTCTTCCCTTAGAAAATGCTGTTACCTACTTTAACTCATCTTTCTTCAACTTGCTTGACTCCTTTGCCCCTCTGAAAATAAAATGTATAAGAAACAATCCTGTACCTTGGCTAACCAAAAAATACCTTACTAGCCATGCGATTCCAGGATAAAGCCTGGAAATGCTACTCCAAAAATAAAACCATCACCACCCTTAATGAATTTAAAACACTTCATAACAAAGTAAAAACATGTATTATCTCAGACCACAAAGCCTACTTCTCTGCACTCCATACCAACCATAACACCAACCCCAAAAAAGTCTGGCATGGAATCTCCTCCCTTCTCAACCCTGGCAAAAAAAGAAAACCCCCTCATGATCCAGATTTCTCTGACTTGGACTTAGCCACCCAATTTAACACTTTCTTTATCAATTCCATAAGTAAACTTACATCATCCTTCACTTTCCATTTGGCTTCTCCACCCTTATTTCCACCTATCCCTCCCTCCCCTAGCATCTCCTGCCCCCAGCCTCCTCCTTTCTCCTTCAACCCCATCCCCTACAGTCACCATAAAAAAACTTCTACTAACATTGAAACCTGGCTGCAATGCCCCTGATGATATACCCTCATATTTCTTAAAAGTTGCCACAGAAGGCATAGCTCTTCTCATCTGCATTCTTATAAATTGATCTATTGCTGAATGTCAAGTTCCCCAGCTCTGGAAAAAGGCCTTTATTATTCCACTCCATAAAGGTGGTAATAACAATAATATCACAAACTTCTGACCTATCACTATCTTATCCCCCATTTCTAAACTTCTGGAAAAATGCATCCATCTACAACTTCTACTTTACCTCATAAACAACCAACTTCTAACCCCTATTCAACATGGTTTCAGACCTGGCCACAGCACTACCACACCTCTCCTCTCCTTCCTAGAAATAGTTAATAAGGCCAGTGACACTGGACACGTTGTGTCCACTCTCCTCCTTGACCTCTGTAAGGCATTTGATACTATCTCTCATAACCTTTTCACTAAACTCTCCAAACTAAATCTATCCCACTCCTCTATTAACTGGTTTACCAGTTACCTCTCAAACAGGCAACAAGCAGTCAGATGGAAAAAAGCCACCTCCCCTTTTCTCAGTACTCCCACAGGTGTCCCCCAGGGTTCAATTTTAGGCCCCCTTCTATTCAATATATTCATAAACAATTTCTACCAAGCCATCCCAAATGCCAACCTTGACCAATATGCTGATGATTCAACAATAATCTGCTCTGCCTCTTCTCTACCCATCCTAGTTAAATTATCCCAAGATGTTTTCTCCTCCACTGAGCAATGGATGATGGACAATGATCTAGCACTCAATGCTACTAAAACTAAACTCATGATATTTACTGCTTCCAAAACCACCACCCTAGATAAAAATTAATTCTCAGTCACCAGTCAAAATAATACTCCTCTCGAAATAGTCTCTAATGCTAAACTACTAGGAGTCCTGATCGATGACCAGCTAAAGTTTGATAATCATCTACAAGTTAATATAAAAAAACACACAAAAAAATAGGCATGCTTTACCGCCACAACCGTTACATCTCCCCCTCCACTAGGCTCACCCTTACCTTATCCCATCCCTCCTATACGGTACCTCTATCCTTACTAACCTGTAATCCTCCCTCAAGACTAAACTCTCCTCTTGCTATAATAAAATAACAAAATTTGCAACTGGACATAGATCCACTTCCCATCATTGCACTGCCCTACACTAACTGAATTGGCTTGAGCTGTCCAATTACCTCATCTATATTCAACTTGTCCAAGCACACAAACTTATTTTCACCCCCTCCCTCTGTCCCTCTCTTGCCACCACCTTTAAAATGCACCAACCAAATAGACTTTTGAGATCTAATTCCCAAAATCTAATTGAACTGCATAAACCCGCCCATTCACCAGGCAAACATCTAATGTCCTTCCCTCTAGCACGCCATTGGAATTCCCTCCCACCTCCCATCTGCACCACCAATAGCCTCTCTTCATTCAAAACCTTACTTCACACACACCTAACTTCACTATGGGAATGCTCTTGCTCCCACCCCACATAATCTCCCTGCACTATAGCTACTGTCTATAAGCTAGAATTCACAACAGCCTGTCATTGTTTTGTACCCCTAATAAACTCTAGGAATTAGCATAACTCCTAGAATGGTACAATTCAGTAGCCTAGAAATTAACTGCATAAATTGGCATAACTGTTAAAAAATTAGACTGTTTCTGTTATTGCATTGTGCTAATATGTTAAACTGTTAAAAACTTTGTTTGTAAATATTACTCTTATCGCATTGTAATAATATATGCACTCTACTAATATATGTTTTTCTATTTGTTTAATTTTGCTTCATTTGTGCACATTACATTTCTCTAATAACTTACTCTTATGTTAAATCTGTAATTTGTAATTTTCTGGAGCTTTTCTCCCCAGGACTCCATTGAAAACGAGCTCCTCATGGCTCAATGGACTATCCTGGCAAACAAACTATAACTAAATAAACAAAATAAGATGTAGAAGGGGTAAAGACAAACAGTGATAATCTGTGCAGATTCTAAAATTTAATCTCAGACACAACAAATTATGGCTATATTTACAAATTCTTATGCAAAGCAGCTTGGCTCCACAAAGGTGTTGATAAATTAACCTCATATACTGAAATCAAATTAGGTTATATTGAAAAAGAATTATGCAAACTGGATCCAAACAAAGCACAGAGAGGAGAAGGAATTAGTAATAATGACCTGAGAACACTTTAGCATGAATTTACAGTATCGTTATATCTACATATTATTTACTAGTTCATTTAAATATGAGGAGATTCCTCAAGACTAGAGTCATGCACTTGTTAAACCTATCTTTAAGGAAAAAAGGAGTAGGACAAATCCAGAGTCATAGCAAAATAATGGAGAAGGTAATATTGGATAACTTATTGTCAGAAATGGAAAGGCTGGGAACTGAAACCATATATCAATATGCATATGTTAAAACAGATCTATTACACCTGTGACATGATATTCTATAACAATATAATAACAGTTATGAATGAAAAATTGTGCTGTGATGTAAGTTATATAGATTTAACTTCAGCATTTGTCAGGGTCATACACAAAACACTGATCAATAAATTAAAACAACTAGGCATTGATATACTCTTGATAAGATGGATAGCTGCATGGCTTAGCAATAGGACATGGCAAGTATCATACAGCAACTGGAGAGGTGAAATTTGAGGTTACAGTCAAAGTGTTTCACAGGGCTCTGTCCTAAGCCCATAGTTGTTTAGAGTGTATCTTTCAGATTTACCGTTTCCATTTATGATGTTCTACAGTCTGCATGCAGATGACTTGACATTGGGTAAACTGATTACATGTGTTACAGATAAGGCATGTCTGCAAAAGAACTAAATTGACCATTTCAGCACAGAAGTATTGTATGCTGATAAATACATCAACAGATAAGTATTTGGGAAACATTAATTGAAGGCTGAATATTTAATATAGCACACAGTGATTGAAACTGTAGATTCATTTAAGGACCCGGGTATATAGGTAGATCCAGCTTTAAGTTTTTCTAATCATATCACCCAATTGGTTAATGATAGTTGTAGAGCTACATCTTTTATAAAAAAAAGATTTATAAAGTCTAGGAAATCAGAAATGATGAAGTCATTGTTTATTATTTACATTACACCCAAACTTGAGTATGGAATAACAATATGAAATCGTTATAAGAAAACAAGCATGAATAAAT
This sequence comes from Protopterus annectens, assembly GCF_019279795.1. Lineage (NCBI taxonomy): Eukaryota > Metazoa > Chordata > Ceratodontiformes > Protopteridae > Protopterus > Protopterus annectens. The sequence continues at coordinate 731,546,854 of NC_056732.1, forward strand.
TGGAAAGAGTACAGTGGAAATATACCAAGGGCATCCATGGATGTGAATATTTAAGTTATTATGAAAGGCTAAAATATCTGAACTTGTACTGTGTCTCATATAGATATTTAAAGAGATCTTATTCAGGTTTATAGGGCATTTAGAAACAACTACCTCTGGAAATGTTTGGGGTTATCAAAAACGAATAGAGAAAAATCAGGCAACCTCTGTGGAGGATTCTATAGGAATAAGAAATGTACTAACTGATTCTCTAAGGGAGCAGCTGATGCATGAAATAGACTACCTAATTATATTAAAGTAAGCACTAGTTTAGATATTTTTAAGAACAGACTTGACACATATTATGGGTACTACTGCTTTGGTATATTGGCAAGTTAGAAGAGCATTAATGACCGTGACTTAAATATTTGTAAGCATGTATGTATGTATGTATGTATCTATGTATGTATTGATCCAGATCTAAAAATTTCAGCAACACTTTTGCCATTTTTAGCTGGTATAGACATAAGCACTTTATAATTATGGTTTAAATTTGAAATCGGTTAATATGAATCTGGGTCTGATAGGTCTTTACCTTCTTTGAGTAATGTAGCCACCACAATGTTTTCTAAGATGCTGGTGCTTTGCTTCCTTTTAAAATACTATTAAACAAAATCTTCTACATCTTTATCATTTTCTTTCATTCTAATAGGTTCATAGGTAAGTACAAGGCTATCTGCCCGAGGGCATCTATAAGCCTAGCCAGAATGTGTTGGCTTTCGCCTCCCACTTAGATTAGTTCCCTGTGCCTCGGTCCAGCAGAGCCATTAGTTCCCTGTGCCTCTGTCCAGCAGAGCCACTGCAGTGATCCCTGGGGTAAACTTTCTGTTTCCCATCCACTCGTCAAGGTTTCTTTTGAAGACTGCTAGTGAGGGGCTCTGCCTAATGTACTTAGGAATCCTGTTCCAAAGCATGGGGAGTCTCTGGGACAGAAATCTATCCCTCCAGCATGTCCTATTTATTGTTGTGGTGAGGTTTAGCTCCCTAGAGCGTGTGGCTCTTGGGGATTTGTTTTTTTTTTTAGGTGGAGCACGTCCATCAATTCTAGGTTGGACATGGCCTTGTATGTCAGGCAGAGATCACCTCTGAGTAAGTGGTATGCAACCGAGTACAGCTGGAGTTTCTTCAGTCAGGCTGCATAGGGCATATATTTGAGGCCAGTAATCCTCTTGGTGAGGTACTTCTGTGGTCTTTCCAGCTGTCGCAGGTGTCTTGTAATGGACATCCCAAATGGGGGGTTGTACTCTATGATGGGTCTGATGAGTGATGAGTAGAGGAGCACCACAATAACCTCTTTTGTTCTAGATGCAAACCCTTTTGTGATTAGATGGGCCACATAGAAGGATTTTCTAACCACCTTGGCAATATGATTATCAAAGGAGTGATTACTATCTACTTGGGTCCCCAGATCCCTTATTACATTTTCTGTATTTAGGGGACTACCATGTATGTGGTAGTTCATGGGTACTTTGTTTTTTCCAAAGGGGATGACTATGCACTTTTTGGCATTTAGCTTAAGACCAAAATTTTGACACCAGGTATCTGTCTCAGTGAGACCCTTCTGGAGGATGTCTGTATCAGCTGGTGAGACAATATTGACTCCCAGTTTGCAGTCGTCTGTGAACTTGGTCAGCCATAGTCCTCCTGTGCTTGCCTGTACCTCTGAGAAGTATATACTGAACAGGAGGGGTCCCAGGACTGAGCTCTGGGGGACGCCACTTGTAACCGGTTTAGAGTTGGACCTAGAGCCTGCAACTCTCACCGTGTGGATTCTATCCATGAGCCAATTGACAACCCATCTCATGACATAGGGGTTTATGTTCAGGCTGGTGAACTTGTCTAAAATACCAGAATGGGGAATGGTGTTGAAACCCTTTGCGAGGTCTAGGTAGGCTGTGTGGACCTAATTTCCTTCGTCTAAAGCCTCGGTAACTGTCTCAAAGAGGTTCCCAATGTCTCTGTTAATAAGTTCCATGATGATGTGCTCCATAGCCTTGCAGACTAGCCTAGTCAGGCTTATAGAGCAATAGTTCCCAGGGTCTGTTGTGGCTCCACCTTTGTGGAGCGGGATAACTGTTGCTGTGTGCCATTCTATGGGTGCATAGCCTGTAGAGAGTTTGAACAGTGTGTTTAGGTGAAGGGTTAGTTCATTTTAGTGCTCGTGTAAGACACAGCCTGGGACACCGTCCGGTCCCATTGAAGTTGTGTTTTTGGCTTTGGATAGGGCTGTTTTAACCTGTGTGTCAGTGATTGCTGGGGCTCTACATTCTTCTGGTATGGCTATGGGCCCTTTAGAGGGTGAGGGGGGGTGAAGTTTGCACTAAACCTGTCTGCCAGAATGCTGGCAATATCAGTCAGTTCAGTGTATATTGTGCCATTCTACACAACCTCAGAACAGATCTGAGAATTACCACTTAGGTTCTTGACATAGCTAAAGAATGCTTTGTGGTTATCTTTGGAGTCCTTGGCAATTTTTCTTTTGAAGCTAGCCTTGGATGATTTTATGAGGGATCGTAGTTTCCTGATACTGATCAGGGATGTCTTTCCTTCTTGGGATTTTACTCTTTTCTGTACTAGTTTCCTCCTTCTATTGTATAGCTTACTTATGGCAGGGGTCCATCAGACTGGTTTCTTTTTCTTGGAGGAGTGAGTCTTGGTTTTGCTTGGGATAGCACGATCCGTGCATTCTTGCAGGTACTCATAGAGTGCCTTTGTAAGGGATTGAGCAGCTTGAACAGCATTGTCCTTTAGATTGGGGATTGTGAACCTTTCCACATTGGTCTTAAGTAAAGTGAAGTTTGCTTTTGAAAAGTTTTTCACGGTTGTTTCCTTGATTGGGGATGGGGGGCGGAATACTGATATCCAGAGTGATTAGTCTATGGTCTGATCTAACCAGCAAGAGGTTGACCTTCAGTGTAGAACACCGGTCGCCCATGTTGGTGATGACCAGGTCCAATATGTTATCACCTCTGGTGGAGGTGTTGACCAGTTGATCCAGGGCATTCGAGTTTATAAATTCTAGGAAGCATTGGGGAAGGGAGTTAGTACTTGAGTAGTTCTCCCAGTTAATATTTGGGTAATTGAAATCACCGAATATTAGGGCATTTGGTAGGATCTTCATATTTTCCAGTGTCTCCAGAAATGCAGAATGGGGGTCCTGGGTCATGGTGGGTGATCTATAGCAAGCTACAATTTGAATTGCAGTTTTGCCCATTGTTAGTTGCACATAGATAATCTTTGAGGCATTGTGCTGTGCCACTAACCTGGAGATGTGGGTATCCTTGATGAATATGGATAAACCCCCGCCTTTTGTGTCTCGGTCCGAGTTCTCTGGCTGAAAAGTATGGTATGAGTTATAACCTGGTAGTGCTGGGGTGCTCTCTGGAGCCTTAAACCAGGTTTCTGTTACTGCACAGATATCGATGTTCTCCATAGTGAGGATTGCCTCGAGTGCATGCATTTTTGAGATTTAGACTTCTGGCGTTGAGAGATCCACAGGAATACCATCTGCTCCTGGATACTTCCCTCCCAATTGATTATACGTCACCATTTTTATCTCATTTCCTTCTGTCTTAACTATTAGTCATTGAGCATCATCTTCCTCTAATTTGCCATAACTGAGTCTTCCACAAATATTGCCATTTGTGCTCCGTTTTAGATTCCACTTTCCTCTGCTTTATATACATTTTCATAAAATTTCAAAACTATCTCTATTGCTATAGGATCTTAGGCTATTTTTCTTGTCATAGGGTCCCTAAATTTGGCAATAACCCTTTGTACTTTCTATATATCAAAATCATTAATCCTTGAGCATGACAAACTGGTAGTTTTTCTGTGTTGTGAATGTTGCCAGGATTTGTAAGAATATTGGATTTCAGTGTTTTTTTCATAGGGAAATAGTCTTTAATTTTTAACAGTGGATTATGGGTGAGTTATTATAAAGTACCACATATTCTAAACTTTATTGCTATGAAGTTTTGGTATTTTTTTCACGTCCTACATGTTTCTCCAGTTAATTACTGTGTCTCTATTCTGCCCTGGCAAGAAAAAGAACCTGGAGTTGCCACTGTATGGCTGCAGAGAATTCACATTCTGACACATATGGTTTTGATAGTGCCTATCTGCAGCAGATTTGCCCAGTAGCTGCATGCCTTATTTGCAGAGGGCCTGTAGAAATACTTCATTCTTCTAGGTAGTGAACTTCTGCAGGTGTCCCTCTGGTGGCCATAACTACTACTGCAGGCAAAACATTGTGTGTGTGTGTGTGTGTGTGTGTGTGTGTGTGTGTGTGTGTGTGTGTGTGTGTGTGTGTGTGTGTTTCTCATTTTCTACATGGTGTTAGAGTGTCACATCAGCTGCCACCATCTCTCTTGATTCATTGCCACTCTCCTAACTTCTTCAACAGTTATGCCTGACTTACATAGGTCTTCTCTCATCTTTGCTGGATGCCCTTGTTTCAGGGCTCACCTTCTTTCTGTCTCTCCCAAATATTCTTCACCAGATTGTTTTCTTCTTTCCTGCACATGTATTCAAACCACCAAACCTTTTCTTTATAACCTTCTCTTCAATTGGACCTGCCTGGGCTTCTGCTCTGATGTACCCATTTCTTCATCTGTCCAACAGTGAGCATCCTACAACCCATCACATGCACTTCATCTCCATCGCCTCTAGCTTCTGCAAGTGCTCTGCCTTTACTGCCCAGGTTTCTGCACTATACAGTAGTACTGATCACATCACTGTTTTGTACACTTTACTTTTCATCTTCTTTAATGTTTGTATGTCATACACTGCCTCTTACACTGTGTGCTGGTTGGCTGGATCCCTTCTGATTCTAGCTTTGACTTCCTCATCCAGACTTCCCATCTCCTCAACCATTATTCCCAGATACTTGATGTTTTTAACCTGTTTCATGATTTCCCTTCTATTTCGCTTTTCATCTTCATCTGATTCCCTCATATGTTGCTATGACAACTGCCTTATGTGTATTCAGTTTCATTCCTTGTGCCTTCAGTCTTGCATACCATTTCCCTATCACTTGCTGAAGTTCATATTCAGAGTCTGCTTGTAATACCACATTGTTTGTATACTGCAGATTTGTTGATTAGTTCAGTCTGCCCTATTTGCTAATGTAGTCCATCATCAGTATGAACAGCCATGGGCTTAGAGCTGAACCCTGGTGCACACCCTCTCCCACTATTTATTTAATTATTTATTTATTTTATTTATTTGACATTTGTTAACCAGGTTGGTCCAACTGAGCCACAAGCCCATTTTCAGTGGAGACTCGAGGAGAAAAGCTCCATAATAATGCAGTCAAAAATCATTAGTACAAAACCATACAATAATAAGACGTCTTGCTACCATAAAGTAAAAATAAACAATTATATAAGGCAGATAAAACATATACATAGTAGTCAGGCAGGAAGTGTATAGGAAACAAAGTCAGGGGTTCATAATAAACAATAGTTGTAACAAGGCAGTTAAGTATTAATATACAAGATATTTACATAAAAATGGTTATAAAAACACAATAAGATATACATATTTACATAGATTGTTGCAGCATAGAACGTGGGGTATAACAGTGTGAAAGAGAAAAAGAGTCAATGGAGTTATACAGTAAGAAGAAATGAGGAAATAATTAAGTGGAGATGAGAGGGGTAGGTAGGGTTTTGACAGGGGCAGGACCATGTGTTTAAGATGTAATGTTTTAGCTCCTTTCTGAAATGTTTTAGGTGTGTGATATTTCTTATGTAAGAGAGAAGTTTGTTCCATGCATAGGACACTGAATATTTGCAAAGGAGTTTGCCTTTGTTTTTGTAAGTTTTGTAGATATCTAGGAGATGTTGATCGGAGCTATGGAGAGGATGATTGGGGTATAGTAGGATATTAAGGAGGAGAGTGAGGGGCAGGAAGTAGGTTTGTAGAGTATAGAATGTGCGATTTGAAGATGTGACAGTAGGAGTTGGGGGAATTCTAGCCATTGAAGCTTCTTTAGTGTGTGGCAGTTGTGAGAGTTATAAGTTAGATTTGTGGCAAATCTAACTATTTTGTTATATGCTTGTTCAATCTTAGTTATTAATTTAGATTATATGCTTGTGATGATTGGGACTGCGTAGATTAGGCAAGGTAGGAGGAATGCCTGAGCCAGAGAAAGTTTAGAGTCTGAAGTGAGAAATGTATTTTTTCTATGTAGTAATCCCCGTTTCTGATGAGTTTTTTTAATACACTGTTGGATATGAAGATCGAATTTTAATTCATTGACGATTATGGTACCAAGTAGCTTAGTGTGAGGTTCTGCTTTAATGATAGTATTAACAAGGGATGAGATGACACAGGTGGATTTGTGCTGGGATAGAAATTGAGGAAGGAAGAGAAGGAGATTGTTTTTTTGGATTCAAGATAAGCTGATTATCAGAAAGTTATATTTCAATGGACATGAAAGAGTTTTAGGTATGTGTGTGAAGGTGAGAGATGCTGTCAGAAAAGGAGATAAGGGCAGAATTGTCTGCGTATTGTGTAAGAGAGGACTGGTTGCAAGATGTATGGAGATTGTTAGTAAAGATATTGAACAGAAGGGGCGCAGGATCTCTGGGGAACTCCTGATTTGATAGGTAGGAAGAGGGACTAGGAAGTGAGCCATCTGACAGACTGTAGTCTGTTGGTGAGGTAACTGTAGAACTAGTTAAGAGTGGACATAGAGAGGTTGAGATTAGATAGTTTAGTTAGAAGTTTAGAGTGAGATACTGTATCAATGGCTTTAGAGAGGTCAAGGAATAGGCAGGTTACAAGTTGGTTGTTGTTTGTAGCCTCAGCTACAGTATGGGTAAAAGATAGCAGGGCAGTAGTAGTACTGTGCTTTGACCTGAAAAGGTTTTATTGGAGCAGTAATTTGAATATCTGAGTATGAATGCATTTTTGAGAATTTTCGAGAGTGGGGAAAGAATGGCTATGGGTCTAAAATTAAAAGGGTTGGTGGAAATCCCACCTTTATGTAATGGGATTGTATAGAAGGATTTCCATATATCTGGGACTGTGGCTTGAATGGATCTATTTATTAGTAGAGAGATAGGGTAGGCTGTGGAATCTGCAGCAATTTTGAGGAAGAAGGGTGGTAGGTTATCAGTAGAAGGAGAATAAGGTTTAAGTTTGAGTAGGAGTGATTAAATGTATGAGGTGAGAACTGGTTTAAATGAGAAGGGGCTTCTGTTGGATGAATTAGGGGTGGTGGAGGGGGGTTAGAGTTATGGTCTGTATGAGTAAGTCTTTGGATAGTGTCTATGAAGCAGTTGTTAAGGAAGCTGGCAGTTTCTTGAGGGGTGTTATTTGGGAAGGGGTTAGGTGTTTCCTGGGTGAAGAATTTTATTGACGGTTGTCCAGAATTTTTTCAGATTGGTTTATTGGTTGGACTGGGCTGTGTTGTAATTTATTTTTCTTGTCACTATTAATTTGTTTATTGGTAAGTTTCTGAGTTCTTTGTAGTTCTGGAGAAGTGATGATGATTTAGTTTTAAGCTAGGCTTTCCAGACACTATCTCTTTTATGCATAATGGAGTGAATATCTTTAGTAAGCTAGGGGCATAATTAGTTTTCATCTTAATTTTCCCTGTGGGGGCTAGGGAGTCAGGAATGTCAAGAAAAATCTGATTGAATTTTTTAACTGCTTTTTTGAGGGGAAGGTTGATGCTTGATAGTCTAGTGTTAAATGTACCAGCATTAAAGTTTGAGAGTTTTCAGCAGTCTCTGTATAAATGAGCCTTAGGTGGTTGGAGAGACTGTCTTTGGATGTGGGTGGGAAGATGGTCACTCAAGGTGCTGGGGTAAGATACAGAGTTTATGGTAGAGGTTAGATTTGGTTGTAAGGATCCAGTCTAGTAGTGTAGTAGTAGTGTTTTTATTTATAAATGTGGGGGATATGATAAGTTGGTTGACACCATGAAAGGTGATGCTGAGATAAGGGAAGTCAGACATTAGTTTAGTCCAGTCAATATTTATGTCACCAAGAATGACAGTTTTGTAGGATATTTTGTGTGAGATCCATGTCAGTATGTTCTCAAGGATGGGGCTGTTATTCCCTGGAGGGATGTAGATGGAGGATATAGCAATTTTTTGTGTGAGTTTAGGTAACAGTTTACAATTAATAGCTCAGCAGGGTTCAAGTTGGGTAGAGGAATCGGTAGGGAGGAGAGGTTGAGTTGCTCAGAGTAGAGGATGGCAACACCTCCCCCTTATTTTTTTGGAATTCTGTCTGAAAGGTAAATGTTATATCCAGGAGGTAAGAATTCATTGTTTATGATGTGTGGCTTTAGCCAAGTTTCAGATAATGTTAGAATGTGTGGGGAGGTGTGGGCAATCCATGAGTGAAGTTCGGTGGTTTTATTGACAAGGCTTTGAATGTTCATTGAGTAGATAGTTACATTTTTTGGGGTAGGAAAGGTAGGAGGGGAGGATGGTGAGGACAGGGGGTGAATAGATTAGGATACAGAGAGGTTGGGGTTGAGAGATTATGTAGAGGGAACAGGGTTGGGGTGAATGTCTCCAACTAGAAGGAGAGTTTTTGTGAGTTTAAGTTGTGGATAGTAGGGGTAGTAGGTGAACTGTTTCAGATTTGGTCTGCAGGAGAAAGAGAGGTATAAGGAAGCATTTTAATTTTGAGGAGATATACATGGGACAAGTTATAGAGAGATGGGGAGATTGTGCATGAGTAGATGAAGTCATTATTATTAAGGGTGAATGTGCAAGCAGGAGATGGTTTAAGGTAAGAGAGTCTAATGTGGTATGAGTCTGACAGTGTGAGAAGGATGAGAAATGGGGTGGTTAGGTAACAGGAGAGTATGATGCGGTATGAAGAGAATAGGAAATAGGAGGAGGAGCAGTGAGACTGAGAGGTGATGAGTCAGAGTGGGAAAACTAGTTGTAATTAACTTGAGTTAGTCAGTTATATGTTGGAAGGGAGTTGGAATGTGAAGAGTGACAGGGGATGCTAGTAGAGGTAGATTATGTGATAAATGAAAAAGCTACAGTTGGTGAAAGGAGGGAGAACGGTGTGAAAGGTTGTGAGATGGGGTGGGTTTTAGGATGCTTTAGTAGAAGATTGTGGTTTGAGATAGGAAGAGGAAGTTAATTGGGTGTGTGATAGAGAAAGGGTGTGGTGGATAGAATATAAGTCTATGGAAAGTGGGGGTGGGTTGTAATGGGGCTAGGGTAGGGGAGCGGGAGTGCATAGCAAGGGTGAAAGAAGCAAGTCATACCACAGCAGAAAAACTATCAATGAAAGAAAAGATTCACAGGTAAGATGCAGAGTTGAGAGAGGTAGAGGAAAAAGTAAGACTTGAGACAGAAATAGGATGTGAATGATATGCAGTGGTGTGCAGGCTGATATTATTACTTAATATAAATTAAAGGTTGGAAAATGTTTAGAAGCGAGTAATTGGGGGACCTACTGAGACTGATAAGACTGATGTTATTTCTTAGAATAAATTAAAAGTCAGGAAAAGATAAGAAGCAGATAAGGGGCAGACCCATACTGAGAAACCCAAGGCAAACACACTAGTTGAAGGAGGGAGGGGGAAAACAAGTTTTATAGCATCCTGGTTGGTGTGCACACCACTAAAGTTCTATACCAAAAACAATTTTTGTTCAATGAAGTTATACACTTAGACTAAAGTTAAGTGGAGGTTTACATACTTAGGCAGTTTCGGAGAAAAAAGGCCAGATCAGGGGACAGATTCTAACAGATGGGGGGGTTCAGGAATATGGATCGTTTATCGGGTTTACAGAGTGTAGTAGAAGATTAGGCAGTTTCAGAGAAAAAAAGGCCAGATTAGGGGACAGAATCTTGCAGATGGGAGATGGGGGTTTCAGGAAGATGGATCGTCTGTCAGGTTTTCAGATTGTAGTAGAATAGTGGGGAGCACACCAACCCTGGGCACAGGGAGATTAGGGCTTTCCTCTGGGATTAAGATTTTTAAGAAAATTCCCACTGGGAACTCCTCTGTAAGTCTGAACACTATTTGTATTTGTCTTTATACCAACACTATTATTAAAAGATAAATAAAGCAACAAAAATTAAGCAATCCTGGTTTATTAACATTTCTTCAACCATCTCAGCTAAATCCTTCCTTGAAGGTAATTTGAGCCAGGTCAGTAGAACAAAATTACTGAAACATGGTTGCTGGATTTTTGTTGTTCTATTTACTGTTTGTACTTGTGTTATTGGGTCCTTGTACTTAGCTGCCTGCACTAATTCTACCAATATTTCTGGAATTTCAGCCATCCCAAGACTACCCAAATCAGCTTTCTTGGGACTTTGTCATTTGCCTTCTCCAAGTCTAGGAATGCTTAGTTGGATTCTTTTCTCATTTCTAGTTTACTCAACTATCTGCTTCACAGTTGTGCTGCACTCCTGATCTGAATCCAAACTGCTCACCTCCCATTTCACTTTCTAACTTTTCTGAGTATTCATTTAACAGTCACCCTCTCTAGCGCTTTCATGCATTGTGACAGGAGTTTGATACCTCTGTACTGCCCACAGTTGTGAATTTCCACTTTGTTCTTGTACACTGGCACTAGAATGCTTATTCTCCAGTCATCTGGGATACACTTTGTCTCCATACTGCTATCAGTATCCTTAGAATCCATTTCTCCCCTAATTCACACAACATGTAGAAATAAAAGAAAATTGTAAAGTTTTAAAAACTAAAGGAAGGAAAACTGGGAACTGTAGCACCTCATTTTATTAAAAAGAATTGAATGCTTTCTTCCAAGGTAACATGGACTTCCTCAGAATAATAAGTGGGGCACAACTCGACCATTTTATATAATAATAAAATAATCACATACGTTATTGGACAAAAGCACTCATTTCTTTTTAATAAAGTGAGGTGCTACAGTTTCCAGCTTTCCTTCCTTTGTTTTTTAATAATTCACACAACATCTTGATTATATCTGTTGTGCCATTATTTGAGCCTGCTCTGTCTTCATTTTCCTTAGTGCTATTCTTGCTTCATCTAGGGTGGGCTCCTCCTCTTCTTTCATTATAAGCTATGCCTGGGGCAGTACAACTTCTGTGGGTTTTCTTCATTCAGAAGCTCCTAGAAGTACTCCTCCATCTGCCTTTGATGTCTTGTTGACTGAATAGCAGTTTGTTGCTGGCATCTCTTATAAAGGGTGTCTGACTATGTTCTTTATCTTTTTGTCTTTGCCTTGCAACCTAAGAGAGTTTCCTTGTGCCATCTGTTGAGTCACTTTCCGGAAGCTGGTGTTGTGCCCCTGACACTTTGTTCTTTGATGTTGCTACTGCTCTTTTAGCTTCTTTGTTAGTCAACTAGTATTCCTTTTTAGCTTAGTTTGTATTTTCTAGCTTCTACATTTTTCTACAATCCTTCTCCTTTCGATAACTTCCTGAAGTTCTACATTGCATCACCATTTTCCTTACCTTACTTCGATACCTGGCTTGACTGCATATCTGTTCTATAGTCAAGTTCATGCTGTTTTAAGATGTTGCCATTCTTCTTCATCTGCACCTATTTCCTCTTTTTTCCTGAGTTGCTAGAACCCTCAGTATTTCCTTGAATTCTTGTGATTTTTCATCAGTCAACTTCCAGGTCTTCAGCCTAGTCTATGTTGACATTAGAGGCTTCTCTGTCTACTGCTTGCAACTGATGATGTCCACCAGTTGTTTATGCTGTGGTCTGACTCTTTCACTGGGCACCCCTCAGCTGTCTCTGTTTTGGAGAAACATTCCTATTTTCAGGCCTGATTTATCCATACACAAGATGTCCCCATTTTGTAGGTATGTACCTATTTGAAGACTTAATTTACCCCTTCACATAATTTTCTGAATCCCCCTTATCACATATAAGTTTTGAAGCTGTCTAGTACACAACAAACCACATTACATGGCAATACATTTGTGGCAACAATAATTTAAAGAAAGAGGACACACATCTTACAACTCCCTTTTTCTGAAGCAAAACTAAATGACTAGCGTGTGAAAATTTTGTGATACAGTTCATTAAAGTCTGCAGATTTTGTATTGTCTCTGATAATATGGTTATGTTTTTTCCATTTTTGTCAATCTCTGCTTTTTAAACGTGTTTCTGAGTAGTAGCACGCATTCCTACCAGAAGCAGGATGTGTTATATGCTATTTCATGTTTAAATTTTCTGCTAATTAAATGTCCATATCTTTATCTGCATGTTCATGTTTTTCGAGGTCCCTTATTCTTGTGGTCAGTGTTTGCAGGTTGAGGGGTATTCTGGGGATTACCTTGCAATCACTTATTCTATCCAATGCCCTTTTCTTACCAGGAGGAAGCCTATCTGAGTTGGACATTGGCCACTCTTGTATGTGCTCTTGTGACTATCTTTTTTAACCATATGTTGGCCACCATCAAGTCATTTTCCAGGCAAAAATCTTGAATGCTTTCTTCTTGTTTCCCCACCCATGTGGATCCTGGCAGTTTTCATATATTGTTCTGTCTGTCTTGATAAGTGCATTCAGGTCCTCCATTATCAACACCAACTCATGTTATCCTACTTTATCTAGTAGTTGCAACTGCTGCTTGTACATAATCTTTTCCTTGGTATCACAGTCCTACTGTGGGGCATAGGTTGAGATTATGAATGCTATCCTGTCTTTACACTGAAGTTTGATTGCCACGAGTCTGTCACTAATTCTGATGACATCCCTCATTGTCTTCTGAAGCCTCTTCCTCACCACAATTTCCATGCCATTTCTGGTCTGTCCTCCC